>NC_056728.1:579329569-579629569 GCF_019279795.1 Protopterus annectens
TTGTGACAGTTCTAGGAACAGGGCTCAACATTCCACTAAGTGCTTGTCTGTTTACTACTTCAATTTTATTTCACTGTTTGTGGACACTCTTGTATGCTTAGCATACATTTCAGTATCCACGGACACTGAATTACTGACTTACTATTAGAGGCGGGCTCTACTAGTAGGCATAGTAGGTTTTCCAACTGTCGGGGCATGTTTACACCTCTTTAGAGCACTTGTACACACCGCCTGCACTCGCACACATTTCCTGTGAACGTTGAGGGTGCGGTGGACCACCCTCATACATATTCATATGGCGCTGCTACACCATCTGTAGTGAGGACACACGGTGCAAGGCTAAAACCGTCCATGCGACAAGCTTCTTGAATCCCGGGGTGAGTGAATGTAAACTGTTCACTTTCATTACACAACTAAAAGTATAGAACAGAGGAGGGGCTATCCACTTAGTTTCCCTGATTGCCATGATTTCAATACAATATGCTTTTGGAAGAAGGCAGATCATCAAAAAAGTATTTAACTTTCAAAAAAGCTTGTTATATATCTGTATATAAATGTTTTACTTGCATGTCTTTTTCATCTGAAATGCCTGTGCTTTTAATATGTTTAGACTACATGAATCCCACTTTTGTGAATCATTGCCTAGGATTAGAAATGTTGTCTTTTTTTTAACAAATTGTATATTATCCCTGTATTTTTCACTGTTCTACTACTGTATTTACTTTTGTATAACTACTGTAAAATTGTCTATATCCTGTGGAGCTTTTCTCCCTGGGCCTCCACTGAAAACGAGCTCTTCCAGGCCCAGTGGAGTATCCTGGTCATCAAGCTGTAATAAATAAATAATAGTCATTGTAAATACACTCTTGTCCAATAGACAGTACCAGCAGATTTGAAGAATATTTTTCACAGTCTGAGTCTAGGAACTGTGATGATTAAACATGGGTCATACAAAAATATTCCTCTACATCAGATGATAAAAGGCAGGGTTTATTATATATTTTTTCTTTTACATTCCAGGATAGTCCTCAGTACTAGTGAAGGATTGAGTCTTTCAGTTGTACATGCAGACATAAACTCGTTTGGCATGTTGGGGGGGGGGGGGGTTACCCACACAGGCCTCTTTTGTTGACTAGTAATTTCCTATGCAATATTAAAATATTGTCATACTAACATGTTGTATTAAAAGTTGCTGAAGTAAGAAGGCAGAAGCACAAGTAGCTCCACTGTGGATGACTCCTTCCTTGCTGGTGCATTTTTGGCTTATCCAGCTATAAAAGCACAAATGATCTACAATCTCCTGTAATTTCAAAATTATTTGAGATGGCTTTGATACAATTGTTGATGAAAAAGTATGACTTACTGTTAAAGTCTGTAAAGTTGGGGCTGCTGGTTGAGCTTTAGAAATGTTAATGGCCAGCTTCTGATCCCTGGCTTTGTGAATATTCATACAAGAAGCATCCTCCTCTGCTGAGCACATAAATTGTTTACACTTTTAGTTGAATATGAAAATACTTCCCTAGATTTTTCAATCTTCTTTGACTTTTATTTCTTTTCTTTCCTCGTACCTCTTTTTAAGTCCACCTTTTTGAACACTTTTACATTTTTTATGTTAGATACCTCCTTTTTCTTAGAAATTTTCTCAAGAAATTTTAAGCATTTCTTGGTTAAGGAGGATATGAGAAGAGTTTCAAATGTCTTAGTCTATGCCTGGATTCATGATGCAGAGGATGGAGTCCCAACTTTGACCCAGGCAACTTGGATTCATTTAGTGACCCTGGCACTGGAAGGGCCAGGTAATGAGGGTAAGAAGTAAAGAATCATAGCCTACTTGCCTCACCCGTTGTGCATTCAGGGATACATTTATTTAGTGTAAATTCCTTTATGAAGACTGGAGAAACCCCTGCCCATGCTTCCTGAAGGGACAGAATGGCTGCATGGAGGGAACTCCCCTTGCAGAAATGAGGAGATGGTCCACATAGTTAGCCCATTGCAAGACCATCACCTTTGACACTTGGTTGTGTGCATGGCAAAGGTGAGGGCCAGCATATAAAAATACCAAGCCTCCCCTGATGGCTGCCTGAATGATTGCCTCTCATGGCTGGCGCTTGCCCCATTGATAGGAATGAATAGGACCATTGGTCCATAGTGGCTAGTAATCAAGCATGTAGCAAGAGGAAAATGGTCAAACAAAAGGAAATTAGTTTGGTATCCTTATTAAATTTCAAATAGATTTCATAAGACTTTGATTGTGCAGGGACACTAAACAGAGTAAGTGCTAGGTATGGTAATCTTTAGTTCTGTTTGACTACCAAAAGTGCAGCTGTTTATAGATTTTGGGGGAGGTGGTTATAACCTGACATCCTACAGCATTTTGGCTTGAAGAAAATCATAGAACTGAAGAAAAAAAAATTAGAAAAAATCAACGTCAATAATACAGAAAAATCATGAAAAATGAGACAAGTGTTTAGTAGTGTGAGGCACTACACAGAACTAGGATAACATAAACGAACAAGACTTTAATAAAAACAGAGTTTTACACTATTTTATTAAAATTTGGTTTGTTTTCCAGTTTGTTTACATAATCATGGTTCATTTTATAAGAAATGTAGAGAATGCATGACAGCTCTAGACATATATGAGTGTCTCATACCCTCTGTGTCAGCATCTTCACACATGAGATACTAGCAATGGTCCATACAGAGAAGATAAATACACTGAAAAATATGGAGGAGAAATGGAATATAAAGGTTAGCAAACCCACATGCTAGTATTTAATGTTCTAGTGACCATCCCAAAAGATAATTTTAAAATTACGACTTTAAAGAATTAAAAGTAGCATATGGGCTATTTCATTTAACTTCATTTTTTTTTGTAGTTTAACTTCATGTTAAGTGCCAGATCATGGTCTCATGACCATACATTTTTTATTCATTATTATCAAATGCTGACCTGATGTTCAGTCACTAACTCAGATCATATATGAGTTAGTCCAGTTGTCTATTTAATTCCAGAGTCTGCCCAAAACAACAATAAATAATCTTTTATCATGTGATGTGTGTATGCTCATTCAGTGACTTGCATGTGACATCCAACTGCAGAAATAAGTAATGAGTCAAGCAGGACACCTTTATTCCTTAAAGTTTGACAGCAGATATGAATGAATGGATGGTTTGAAGGTTCGGCAAATATATTTGACAACTTTTGCACCCTGTTTCTTTGGCTCCATCAAGCCATGGATGGGTTGAGTGAGTTATGCACATCTCCAGAATAATGTTCATGTTTGTGAAGAGAATTTGAATGGAGGGTTGATAGGGTCTTTCACAGGATAGCTTTATTGCAGGACAGCACAAATGACTGTCAGCTGAACGCATCCATACTACAAGTCAAACTACTAAATATTTAAATAACCGATGGCTTAAAATAAATAGCAAGTTATTAAATATTGTTTGGTAGTAATTTATCTTAGGAAATAAGAGTTTTGAATTGTTTAAAATATGTTTCATTAGCAGTGAGTAACACAGACCCACAATAAAGCTAAAGATATGCCTATATTAATCTTTAGATGAGATGTACATATATGTCAGGATGGTGGTGGTGATAAGGATTTTATTGTGATTTAGTAAAGACAATGAAGAGTGACACTTTGCCTTCTTTGCCTTTTTGTAGGAGTCAAGGGTGTATATGCATTATAGATGATCAGAACTGAGCTTGACAGCTGCTGCTTGGAAAAAGCCCAGCTCAATGAGTTTGCATAAATCATGTTGGTCACGTGTCAACAGCCACATAAAAGTCTTGCTAAAAACTATCTGGCAGGCCCAAATAACTGACCCAATCAGCCATTTCAGCTGCTGTGTAGCAAATGTGAAATCTCCTTGTGTTTAGATATTGTAACCAAGTTATACCATTCATGACTTTCACACAAGTACTTACTACACTGTGATATTTAATGACAACTGCTTTAACTGGAGAGAGACATAGTAGTAATTACATATGATGAACTGCACCAACAAAAGAACATTTAGTATAGCTTTATAACATTTTAAACATGAATATTACTTTAAAACCATCAGTTATGTAAAATCTGCAACTTCTATTAAAACATTCATTGTTATAATAGATAGACATAGAAAACTATGTAACTCATTTCACAGAAACTGAATGTTAATGCAAGCATTTATAGGAGGCATGCTTGACATTTAAGATGGTCACTATAAGATGGACAATAAAATAAATCTGCTCAGCTGTCAAGAGTATTCTAGCTGGCTGTTGTGTGCTGAATAAAAATATAACACTCATCACTCATATGTTGTGGAATGGGGAGAGAGAATCCTATGTATGGTGTACTAGTCATACAACTCTAGTGACCCCTTGTCAGGATGATGTAATAATGTGGGTGTGGCCTGTCTCTATAGTAGTAGTTATGTGATGTCAGTCATACAACCTGATACAATACAAAGGATTCTGTATATACAGAGTACTAATCAGCTGCTGTCAGCTGACAAATGACACCACAATTCCTTCTGTCCTCTCCAGTAAGCAACTAAATTGCTATATACTAAAAAACTGTCTCTTCACCCCAACACAGAGATTTATATTTCTGCTTTTCTTCCCAGCATTTGCCTTTCCCTTACCACTCTGTCTGCTCAGAGTCAAAAAGAAGCTAAAACAAATCAAGCACATAAATAAAAATAACACCCACTCTGTCTGTTTTTATATTTGATTTTTGTTTCCCTTTCCTTCTTAGTACTGATCTCTGGTATTGCAGTTACACCTCTTCGTCTTCTTTCTGTCTCTCTCTTCTCCTGCCTGTGTCTGCTGTCCTTCTGTTTGCTCCCATAAATGAATTTTGGAATTACTTCCTTTGTCAAAAAAAAAAAAAATACTCAGCTAATAGCATTATCGGTACATTTTTAAACTGTAGCAAGCGTAAATAAAACTAAAGAATACCATATTTTTTAAATAAATGTTAATGTAAAATAAGAAAAGGGTGCAGGTATGCCTGGCCATTTTCTCGCTAGAAAGTCTGCCTACACTCAGAAATAACCACATGTTCACTTAGTGAGCTGTCTTGTACCTGAACAACATGTTATCCATTTTGCTTACAGTGTCGCGTACCTTCTTATCTGCTGTACCAGTTCTACATTATTGTACATTGTTGCATTGCTATTTGTGTGTCAGTTTCAACAACTCCATATTGTACATTGTCATATTTGCTGTTAACAATGGATCGTACTTCTCAGAAACTGTTACGTGTAGTAGTTCTGTAATATTTTTTAACTTTGTTAACTGAGTGAATGCATTGGTCCCAGGGTTGTTTTCAACCACAATGCAGGCTCAGAGGCAACAAACAGAAAAGGCATAGAATTACCCAAACTATATGAAAAATCAAAACACAAGGGTATTATAAAGCTACAAGAAAACAGGACTACAATTAACCCTCATAGCTACAAGCAAAGACATCAGTGGGTATATTATAGTATTTAAGATAAATAACATTGTGGCGCAGACAGTATGTTTCAACATTCAAACTGATTTGACAAAGTCTACCTTTGGACTGTGTTGTGGCTGAAAAAGATCCTTGGACTATTTAATTTAACAGGTTAACAAATAACATATATTTAAATAAATACACATGTTCAAACCATGTGACTATTCCCTTACAAAATGCATTACTTGATACGTCTACTCTGAGGTTATAGAGGAATAAGTTGACCAGGGTTTATTAAGTGACTCAAGCATTGGAAAGTCAGTCAGGGTGGGGTGGAAGTAAGCAGTCAATTTTTTCTTCTCAAATAAGTCCACCAGGGTCAGTAGGCATGACATATCTTTGACAAAACCAAACTCTGTTTGGGTCCAGTGTATGAAGGTTTCCTTTCTCATTGTTAACCATTTCCATGATAAAACTTTGTATGGCTTTGATATGAGAGTAGTCAGACTAATTAAGCTGAACCTTGACAATTGGATGGGTGACTGTAAATTCAACCAAAGGGTGGCACCTATGTCCCTCATGGACAGGGGTAGTTAATGCTGACCTTGGAATTGCTCTGCTAACAATGAGAATCTAACTACGGTCAATTAGGGTACTTTTTCTTTTTTTTTTACATGGCTAGGCTTGTAAAGGCCCTAAGGCCATTAGCCTAGTAACCTCCTATGAACTTATGAATAAGTCTGTAATTCCCAGGATCTCTTCATGGTCCACCCTTGTGCAGAAGGATGACCGTTGCAGTCTTCCATTCACATGCAAGAAGCCTGTGTGAAGGCTTGGGTTGAATAATGACAACAATGTCCCTGAAAGATTACATTACAGGCTATTTAAGAGGCACCCCAAGATATTATCTGGGCCCATTGAAGCTGTATTCTTGGCATTAGAGAGCACACCTAAGGTGCGCTCCCCTACTGACAGTTGGAGGGATTATGTTAGATATTATTTCCTTGTAGGCAGCTGGGAGTGAGAGGGGGTAAAGCTGGAGCTGAATTTGTCAGCCTGATTTGCTATATCTCCTGGTTCCATGAACATGGCTCTGTTTATCAGCAGTTCAGCATACTGTTCTGTTGCCTTTGAGGTTTTGGACATTGCTAAAGAAGCCTTATGGCTATCCTTGGTTTGGAATGCTATCTTTACTTCAAGAAATTTGCTTTGTTGGACTTCAATTAGGTCTCTTAGTTGTCTATTCAGATTGATGAAAATTTTTTTTATCTTTTTTGTTGTTACACTTCCTAATTTTAGCTATGAATTTGTTTCTTTTATTGTACAACTTGTTTAATTTTGGATTTCACCAGGTTGGTTTGTTTTTTGAGTTAGTTTTGGGCTTACTTCTGGTAGGTACAGAAGCCTCTATGCAGTCACTGACATGGTTGTACAGAGCATCTGTGAATAATTACACAGAGGCTGCTGTGTAATCTGCATGTTGAAAGGCTTGAAATTTTGGTATGTTATCACTTAACAGAAGGTAGTTTACCTTGGAGTCGTTTTTAACTGTCACAGGGCTTGCTGGGGTTACAGAACTGATTCTTATTTTGAAGGAGACTGCTTTATAGTTTGGCTTTTGGAGAGAGGACACAACACTCGGGGTGTGTGGTGCAGCTTTCTCCCAAATTTTTGAGTATCAGGTCCAATATTTTTGTACCTCTAGTAGAAATATGCACTAATTGGTCCAGCATGTTTGTGTTTACAAAATCTAGGAATCTCTGCTCCTGCAAATTTGGGGCCATTTAGTATTCCTAGTTTATAGAGGGATAATTAAAGTTCCCTATAAGTATGGTATTAGACTGAATGGTGACTATCTCCAATAGGTCTAAGTGTGAGCTATGGTTTCATGGGATTTAGAGGATGACCCATAGCTTGCTAGGATATGGTATGGGACTTTGTCTATGGTAATCTGGATGTAGCGGAATTTCAGTGCATCATTCTGTTTAACCAACCAAGAGGTATGCTTGTTACTGATGTAGAGCAAGACATTCCCCCTTTAGTCCCTGTCTATGACGTTTCCGGTCTAAATGTGTGAAAGGCACTGAATCTTTGCACTCACAGAGTACTCTCTGTGGCTTTAAACTATGTCTTGGTAAATTCACAGATCTCCACATTCTGCTTGCTAAATAGTTGGATTGATTCACGGAAGCATTTTTATTTCACTTAGACTTCCCTAATATGTGAATACCTATTTAAGCTATAGTGTAATACCTCTGTAAAATTACTCTTAATGTCATTGTTTGAGAGAAGGGTATATAGAAAATTCAAATTAACTTGTCTAATTCCTTTCACAATGGCACACAAAGGAAGGACCTGTAGGTCTCTAATAGTTATGTTGATAGTATGGGTACAAATGAAGAAAAAAATCCATAAAGCAAATGTAGGGTAGTGATCACTCATAGTGTCAGATATGTTACCCATTACTACATAGAGATTTATTTTTTAAGAACCCAGTCTTGTGGGTTAACAGCTTCTTAATCAGTATTTGTAACAGTCTGCATTAGATGGTAACAGCCTAGCACAATAAAGTCTCTGACACGTTAATTGCATGGTAGAGTGCTCTGTGGAAGATTAAAGTCCCCAGTATGATTAGTCCATTAAATTATCCAGCAAATAAAGAGTATTACTGCTCTGTTTCAGCGCTGTGCCAGATTTAAGATAAACACAGGTGATCCTTACTATTTCCAGCCATAAATGCATATTGTCACTACAACAAATTTTCTCTCAGAAATATCTGGAGATTTATTATTCACACAAGGCATTTTAGTTTTTGACAAGGATAGCAATTCCCCATGCTCTTCTTGAGGTTCTAGCCTTACTGTCAACTAAGAAACTAAGTAGTGCCATAGCAACTGTGCAACTAAGACAATGGCTTCTGTCTTGAATATCATTTTGTAGGCAGTGCCAAATGTTTAAGAAAAGAGTTTAACAGCTTGCAAGCTGTCGGCTAAGCAGCTGATGTCAGTTACTATACAACTTGTAAACTTGTGTTAATGTCAAACTAAATTCATCTTTACAGTTTTCAAGCTGCCTAGTATTTATTGTTTAATTGACTGCTTGTGATCTACAAACCTTTTTCCAAATGTTCAGCAGGGAAGGCACTGCATGTGTGCACTGCCAAAAACCCTGAATTCCCTTGTTACAGCCTTGAACCCAAGTTGGTTGAGCTCATAGCTATGGCTGTAAGTCGTAAGCCAAGTTTCTGAAGTGACTAATGGAGGAGAATTGCATGGCTAAAGCTGAATCACCACTGCTTTGTTATAGAGATGGGGAGCATTACGCTGTAATAGTTTAATATTGCTGTCTGGTATAGAGTTAGGAGGAAAAGTCTGAGTTTTTGTCAGACATGACCATGGTTTGTTTCAATATCTCCTGAATTTATAAAAAAGAGCTTGTGCTGAGTAAAAAGCATTTGTTTTGGGATGTGTTTTTGAAGAATGACCTTCTTGGTATTTGTGTTGATTAGATAACAGTGGTTACACAAAAACAATGTTTCCATTTGTCAAAAATGAAACAGCAGGAATTATGTACCATACCATGGAATGAGATGTAAAATAAGACAATGGGCAGGATTCACGATGGCTTGCACGGAGTCTAAGAGTCGTGCAAGACTCCATGCAGCCATAGCGATCCAGGAACAGCCCGAAATACCGTGTAGGAGACCAGCTAAAACGTCTCTTACACGGGCAGGGCGTGGATATGCTAATTACCTCACTTGCAGCCAAAAGGCATGCAAATAAGGTAGATTAGCGATCCACGAAGCTGAAACCAGCCCAGTCGTGTTAGGTGTAGAAATGTACTCAGTTGACAACTGAGTACATTTCTGCAAATAACACAATGGAGCCATGTCAGCTCCAAATAAAGTGTGCATATGTGTCAGGCAGCATGCGAATGGCCAAATATGTGGCCATTGGCACGGTAACCCGATGCAAACATGAAAAAATTTTTTTTTTTTTTCAGCGATCGGCGTTGTGTAAATGCAGCGCAGCCCCGCGCAAACAGGCTGCGCTATATAAAACATAAAAATAAAGGTTTTAAACCCAGAAATGTGGGTTCTATGCAATGCATGGATTTACAATGCAGGGACTAGCAGACTGAAAACAACATGGCCACCGTTTAGTGGTTGCTAAGGGGGGAAGCTGAATGTAAGACACGTAACTAAGCATTAGTAGGCAATCCTATGTAAATGAGTGGTAGGATAGTAAATCTCACTGTCACATAGCAAATGAGCACATTCCGTGTAGTGTAAGAGTTAGATAAGGGGGAGTAACAGAGTAGGAGATAGGTGACATCACAGGGGGGAATGTCAGAAAGAAATCAAGCTCATTGGCGCAAAGTGGTATGTGAAAGATGTCAGTCACACAGCATAGAAAGAGGAGTGTCAACAGATAAGCATGGGAAAGTCAAGAAATGGAAGGTGTACACTGTGGCTAACACCAACGTTTCTTGCTGTGCGTGCATGCGTGCGTGTGCATGCTGGGAGGCGCGAGTAAGACAGAGTGCACGCGTGTAAGTGTGAGTGCGCGTGTGTAAGGCAGAGTAAGCATGTAGGAGCCTGTTTAAAGATCTGTAAACCTGTTTGCGCTGGTGTGCACTCATTTTAACCTGAATAAGCAGATTCTAGTCCATGTAAGCATGTGTGTGTGCGTGGTAGCCACTGTGAGCGTGTTTTCGCTGGTATGCACGCTGCTCCCCCCTGAGGAAACAGAGAGGAAAAAGGAAGCAGAAGAAATAGTAGGAAGCTAGCAGGGAATACTGGTAGAGCTAGCAGGTGAAAACAATTAGAAGCAGGCAATTACACAGGCAGAATACTAGCCCAGCCCAGCACTTAAAACACTGCAAACAGCAGTGCAGTATGTTTCTCTCAAGAGACACTGCAAGACAGGAGTAAGCTATTAGAAGTGAAAACTGAAAAAGCTGCACTCAGACCAAACATGCTAGGGGCTGCCATACCTGTTATAAGGAGACATAGGAGACTTGCTGAGGGTGGTGACAATGCAAATGCTGCCAGACAACCCACAGTGAGGAGACGGAGAAGAGTGCACAGTCCCAGGGTCACCTACCAGGGGTTACATGAGCTGGAGATAGTGGAGCGCTATAGAGTGGACAGAACATGGGGTCACAATGTTCAACACTGGAAGTATACCCCTCGCTGGTGAGATCAGACCATAAACTAATCTCACTGGAAGTCCACATCCCCCCCACCTGAGGTAAAAAAGACCACAGTGAAGAACTTCTCAAAAGCCAACTTCATACTTCTAAAGACTGGTGTGGTCTCCTTTAAGGCCCCCGAGCCTGCAGAAACCATTACTCAAGCCACTGAATCACTTACTAATGCCTTCTACCAGCACCTACAGGACTGCATGGATCAGGCAATCCCAAACAAAACAAAGACACTTTGTACCAAAGGCAAGCGTCCAGTCTGGTGAACCCCAGCCATAAACAAACTCTACAACAAAAGGAGGAAGCTACTACAAGATAGAGCTAAATTCTTAAAAGGGAAAACACCTCTGATCATTATAAGTAAAAAACTAAGAGCTCTCATAAAATCATCCAAGGCAAATTTTGAGAGAAAAGTCGCTAAGGACTCAAAAGACAATCATAAGGCCTTCTTTAGCTATGTTAGAAACCTGGGAGGAAACTCCCAGATATGCTCAGAATTAGTTCAAAATGATGTAAAAATTACTGAACCTACAGACATTGCCAACATACTGGCTGACAGGTTCAGTGCAAACTCTCCCCAAAAGGTGAGATATCTATACCAGAGGATTGTAACCCCAAACATCTCAAACGCTCAGGTGAGAACTGCTCTCTCAAGGCAAAAACACAGCATCCATGGGACCAGATGGTGTCCCCGGATGTGTGCTCCACGAACTCAATGAGGAATTAAACCCACAGTTAGGGCAGCTGTTTAATCTTAGCCTCACCTCAGGATACGTGCCTAAGGAGTGGCGTACGGCAACTGTGGTCCCACTTCACAAAGGCGGTGCCTCCACTGACCCTGGAAATTACCGTCCCATCAGCTTGACAAGCCTGATCTGCAAAGCTATGGAGAGGATCATAATGGAACTCATAAATAAAGACATAGGGGACTTGCAGACTTTGGATCCGACCCAGTTTGGCTTTGTCAAAGGCAGATCATGCCTTTTAAACTTGGTTGATTTTTTCGAAACAGTCACCAAGGCCATTGACGAGGGAAAGGCAGTCCACACAGCCTACCTTGACCTGGCAAAGGCTTTCGACACAATACCACACTCAGGTATCATTGAAAAACTCACCAGCTTAAATGTAAACCCATAAGTTACAAGATGGGTTGCAAACTGGCTAAGTGACAGAACCCACAGGGTCAGAGTTGCTGGCGCCATGTCAGACTCAAAGCCTGTCACAAGTGGTGTCCCACAGGGCTCTGTCCTGGGCCCACTCCTGTTCGGCATCTACTTTTCAGAAGTACAAGCAAACACAGGAGGATTATGGCTGACAAAATTTGCAGATGACTGCAAACTGGGTGCCATAGTTGAGAACGCATCTGACACAGATATCCTTCAGAAGGATCTTATAGAAACGGATAACTGGTGCCAGAGCCATGGCCTAAAGTTAAACGCCAAAAAATGCATAGTCATACCCTTTGGGAAAAACAAGGTTACCCCTAGCTACCATATAGGCGGCAACCCACTGAGCTCAGAAGAGGTTATCAGGGATCTGGGGACCCAGGTTGACAGTAACCTTTCGTTTGACACTCACATTGCCAAAGTAGTTAGGAAGACCTTCTACATTGCCCACCTGATCATGAAGGGATTCACATCTAGATCAAGGGAAGTCATCGTCCCCTGTACTCATCACTCATCAGACCAATGATTGAGTACAATGCCTCATTCAGAGTGTATCTGACATGATACCTGCAGGAAATGGAAAGGCCCCAAGAATTCCTCACCAAAAGGATAAAGGGTCTCAAAAATATGTCCTATGCTGCCCGACTGAAGGAACTCCAGCTCTATTCAGTCGCTTACCATCTGCTCAGAGGTGACCTGTGCCTGACATACAAGGCCATGTCCAACCCAGAATTGATGAACATGCTTCACCTCAAAAAATCTAGATCCCTCAGAACTACAAGGGCGGGAGATTTAAACCTTGACACGGTTATTAATAGGACGTGCTGGAGGGACAGATTCATCACCCAGAGACTCCCTATGCTGTGGAACAAAATCCCGGTACATGTAAGGCAGAGCACCTCGCTGGCTCTGTTCAAGAGAAATCTTGACCAATGGATGGGAGATCGCAAATATAGCCCAGGGATTATCTCAGTGTCACTGCTTGACAGAGGCACAGCAAAATAATGGGCATAGTATCCTCCAAACTAAAGGGGTGGCGAAAGCCACAAAACTCTGGGCTAGGCTTATAAATGCCCTTGGGCAGATAGCCTAGTATGAACCTATGAACCTATGAACCTATGAGACCTCCTGCAGCAAATTGTTGAGCTGTGCAGGCCACGCCTCACACACAGAACCAACAGAGGGGAACCCAGCCCAGTGGAAACCAAGGTATGTGTTGGCCTAAGAATACTAGCAACAGGTACCTTCCAGAGACCAACTGGTGATATGATGGGGATCTCACAGGCATCAGAATCCAGGGTACTGCACCAGTTCCTGGATGCCATGTCGGCACATGTCGGAGATCATGTATATTTCCCCAATTCCCATGAGACATTGGCAAGCAATATGCGACTCTTCCAGCAAATAGTGGAATACTCTGAGGTAGTGGGTGCAATAGACTGCATGCATATACGCATCAAGGCACCAGCTGGTGAGCGGGGTAGGGCCTACATTAACTGTAAGGGCTTCCCCTCCAACTGCCAGGTCGTGTGTGATGCCCAGGGCATAATAACGAATGTGTGTGATGGCTGCCCTAGAAGCTACCATGATTCCCATATCTGGCATCTGATGCAGCTGTACCAGACATTTGCCAATGGGGACATCCCACATGGTCACGTAGTGGAGGATGCTGGATATGCACTGGAGCCGTGGCTGATGACACCCATCAGAAACGCACACACACCTGAACAAGAACGCCATAATGAGGCACACGCACAAACACGAAATGTAATAGAGCGTGTGTTTGGGCTGCTCAAGTCACGGTTCCGGTGCCTGGACACATCTGGTGGAGCCTTGCAGTACTCACCAACTACATGTACCCAAATTGTCATGGTATGTGCTATGCTACATAATATGATTCTGTGAAAACAGCTGTAGCAGGACCAGCATAGGGGCGGGACAAACAGCCCCCCACCATTGCCAAGGCCATCATAGGCAGAGCGTGACTCGGAGGAGGAACAACCTGAGCCTGCCCCAGTAGGCAGAAGGAGGTGTGCCCAGTATGCCCTGGCCTTGGCAAAGAGGCAACGCATAACACATACACTGGCTCAGTAGTAACCCTGGGAATGATACCCCTCTCTGACTCACTCATATAGTAAAAGGGACGCATAACATGACACAACCTTCTTTCAAACATGTGCAGGGAGTGTAGTATGTGCATCCGACATAGGCAGCCCTGCAGCACCACCTGAGGCATGATTGCCATGTGTTAAGCAATGTAACACCATCTAGTATATGCAAACATGATGACCCTGCCTAACATCTCACCCTCACCAAGCATGTGGCCACACTATGAAGACAACAAGATCACTACAATAATTGGCTGAAGTATTGCTGTTAGTCAAAGGGGAACAAATGGCTGACAGCCTGGGATGACATGCCGAGCAAGACATGATTCTCCACCTGCTAGGGATGGCATGCACCCAGCACACCTGGCTGTGTGGATACTGGCAAAGGCTGTTGTCACCCCCACTGTGCCTTGAATAGGTAAGGCTGGAAACACAAACCCACCACCATAGGTAGCACAAGGGATAACAACCTGGACGTAATGCTACCCAATGCCAGAAGTCTAAACTGCAAGATGCATGCAGAACAAACCCACCTCAGCATGGAGAATGGTAATATCTGTTCTTTAACAGAAACCTGGGTCAAGGCTCAGAAGAGCACCCTAATATTACCAGGTTATGCCTTATACCGTGCTTTACAGCCCCAAAACATGGAACAAACTACAATAGGAGTGTGGCTATCAATAATTGTCAAGGATAACCACACCCCCAGGTTGGTACCACAGCAAGAAGCAGCATGGACTATCCACGGGCAAGTAACAGTGGCTCAAACTGCGTCCCAGTTTGCAGCCTGCTACAGACCACCCTCCCAAACCCAGGAACCCCAGTCAGCCTTCCTGAAGACACTGCAGAGTATGAATGTCTCACCAAATACCAAACAAGGCACACACAAATTATGACATAGGTGGTAATCCATTATGTACGGAAGAAGTAATCAGGGACCTGGGGACAGAAGTGGACAGTAACCCGTCATGTGACACTCACATTGCCAAGGTGGCCAGGAAGACCTGCTATATTGCCCACCTTAACATGAAACGATGCACATGTAGATCAAGAGAGGTCACTGTGCCCCCATACTCTTCTCTTATCAGGCCCATACTTGAGA
This sequence comes from Protopterus annectens, assembly GCF_019279795.1. Classification (NCBI taxonomy): domain Eukaryota; kingdom Metazoa; phylum Chordata; order Ceratodontiformes; family Protopteridae; genus Protopterus; species Protopterus annectens. Next base: position 579,344,582 of record NC_056728.1, read on the forward strand.
ACAATGCCCCATCTTGGATGTACCTTACCTGACACCTGCAGCAGTTAGAAAGACCCCAAATGTACCTCACCAAGAGGACAAAGGGTCCAAACATTTGTCATCTGCTGCCTGGCTGAAGAAACCCCAGCCCAATTCACATGCATACTGCCCAGTCAGAGGCGATGTATGCCTGATGTACAAGGCCATGTCCAATCCAGAATGAATGGACATGCTCCACTGCAGAAACTCCAAATCCAGCAGAGACACCACAGTGAGATATCTGAACCTCAACACATAGATAAATAGGATGTGCTGGAGGGACAGATTCATAACCCAGAGGCTCCTTACACTCTGGAACAGAATCCCAGTCCATGATAGGCTGAGCTCCACACATACTCAACAAGAGAAATCCAGTCAAGTGCATGGGAGATAGTAGGTGTACACTGGGGGCCATCTCTGTGTCACATCTAGTAAAGTAAACCCTAAATGGGCATAATATGCACATTGCAAGGGGTGTCGAAAGCCACACACAGTCTGTCTAGGTTCAAACATGGCCAGGGCAGATAGCCTAGTATGAACCTATGAACCTATGACGATACAAATTGTGCAGGACACAAAGGATAATCACACAGCTGTCCTAACTGATGGTAGGAACCATGGTTGGACACAACCTAGGACACCATCTGGTACCATTGATGCTGTGTGGTTTGCTTTGTAGATGGTGGCTGTTACCTCAGCATCTGCAATGTCAGGGGGCCAGCACTCTGCTGGGATAGATATTTGGCAGTTTGGTGCTGGTGGGGAGTTTGCAAAGAATCTGTTAGGTTGGATGTTGGCAATGTGTGTGGGTTTGGTGTTTTACTCAAATATCACAAACAATACACCAAACCCACACACATTGCCAACATCCAACCTAACAGATTCTTTGCAAACTCCCCACCAGCACCAAACTGCCAAATATCTATCCCAGCAGAGTGCTGGCCCCCTGACATTGCAGATGCTGAGGTAACAGCCACCATCTACAAAGCAAACCACACAGCATCAATGGTACCAGATGGTGTCCTAGGTTGTGTCCAACAAGAACTGTAAGAAGAATGGAACACCAAATAGCACTACTGCACACTATCAGTCTTACCACAGGATATGTACCCAAAGAGCAGTGTACAGCAACAGTGGTCCCTCACCACAAAGGTGGTGCCTGAATGGATACTGCAAACTATTACCCCGCAACCCTGACTATCTTGGTCAGCAAAGTAATGGAGAGGATGATCATGGACCCCAGGAATAATGAGACTGGGTACCTACAGACATTGGACCCTACCCAGTGTGGCTTTCATAGGGCAAATCCTGCCCATTAAACATGTCTGACTCATGTGAAACACGCACCAAGGCCATTGATGAGGGGAATGTGGTTCACACAGCCTATCTGGACCTTGCTAAACCCTTCCATGCAATACCCCAGTTGTTCAGTACAGATAAGCTCACCAGCCTAACTATAAACCCCTATCCAAGTAGATGGGTTGCAAACCAGCTCAAAGACAGAACTGACCTGGTCAGAAATGCTGCAGCCATGTCAGACTACAAACCAGGTACAACTGGCATCCCACAAGGCACGGTCCTGGGACCTCTCTTGTATGGTATATATGTCACATAGGTACAGGCCAACATGGAAGGACTGTGTCTGAACAGGTTCGCAGATGACTACAAACTGCCCACCATATTGGACCCTCCAGCTGACACAAGCATCCTACAAAAGGCACACATAGAAACAGACAAGTGGTGCCACAGCCATGTCAACAAGCAAAATGCAGAATAGTGTATAGTCATCCCCTGTGGAAACACAGTACGTGGCCACAAATTACCACATAGGTGTTAACCCATTAAGTACATCAGGAGCAATAAGAGACCTGGGGACACAAGGTGATAGATATCCTGCATGTGACAACCATGTGTCTGTAGTGGTTACAGAAACATACCATATACCCACCTAATCATGAAGGTAAGCACAGGTCATTGTGCCTCTCCAGTCATCCATCAGCAGCCTCACAATTGTGTACAATGGCCCTTGTGGGATGTACCTTAGCAGACACCTGCATCAACTGGAAAGACCCCACAAATACTCTACCAGGAGGATCTCAAAGCTGTAACAGATGCCAAGTGTTGCCTGATTAAACAAACTGCAGCTCCACACAGTGCCATACCGCCTGGCTAGAGGTGATCTGTGCCTGATGTATAAAGCCATGACCAAGCTGGAATCAATGGACATTTGGCACCATGTAAAATTTGAATGCTGGTGACCTATGCACATGACAGGCCTGAACCCCAGCACTGGCATAAACAGGACATGCTGTACCGATTGGTCCATAACCCAGAAGCTCACTCCACTCATGACTAAACTCCCAGTACAGGTTATCCAGGGAGTCCCTCATTGACTGTCATCCAAAGGAATCATGATGACTGGATGGGAGATGGTAGGTGTACCCTGAATATCACCTGTATGTCATGGGTAGACAGAGGCACAGCACACTAACCTTGAAATATGTCATGGCAAACACCAGTAAATATGTGTGTTGAAGGGCAAACACTCTCTGACTAGCATTACAAATGGCCTAGGGCACATGGCCATTGTTTGTCACTGTCCACACAAGTTGTGGAATACATTAACAATGTTGGACGATCTTGTTCTATGTTGTCCATATCTGAACAAAAAGCAACATGTTCATATCTGTACAACTGGCCCTCAACCAGTCTGGTGTGCTCACTATAAATATTACAAGCAGTGATAGGACTGAAACCAATGATACTGTCCACCACAGTGAAAGTACTGAACCAGTACACTATACAACAATACACTGTTTGGTCAGTATGAAAGGATGTTGACAACTGTATGCAAACTATCCCATGGCAACCCTGCAGGCACAGCATAATGCCTGTTAGGTTCAGACACAAAGCAGTTGGGCAGTAAGAACACAACCTGACATCCAACACTCAACTGTACATGTGAAATACAGATTAAGTTCACACACAAATACAAATGTGGTGGACCACAGATCTCAACATATGGAAAGTTCACACTGGGCATGCTCGCACACTTAGATAAATGAGACGTGTCAGTCAAGAAGCCATATAAACTGTGAACTGGGCATGCTCACACACTTAGGCCATGTCACAGTTCAGCAGTTGCACACACATATCTGGCATTTGTATGTGTTAATACAGGAACCTCCCACGATACAGAAATCTGCCCAGTGCACACAGTGAAATTACAACAGAGACATAAGTAAAGTAGTGGATCCCACTCATATGCAAACATCTGCCACAGTACACAAGTTGTTCATAGAGATAGGGAAAGCTATGGCAATAACAACCCACAAACAATTTATGAGCAACAGATACTTGCATCTGACAGGTAAACATATGGCCGTAGAGTTCAATACTAGGCTGTTGTCCCTAGGGAATACAGAAGGCTATTCACAGAGTATTTGGTGTCTGCCTCCGCAGTACAGTAGGCCACTGTGCCTCTGCAAAGTTAATGCATATATATGCTCTCCCCCTTACTGATGGATAGTAACAGATGTACATACCTCTTCATAAATAATGATGTCAGCACACTATACATATGTCAGGAGCACAAATGATACCCAGAAATTTGAATAGCGCGCTCAGCTACTGCATCTCGCACAAGTGTCATAACATAGTTAGATAAGAGTTTGAATCCTGCAAATGCTCAATGTGTGTGTTGGGGGGAAGTAGGGTGTGTGCAATTCTATATGTAAAAGAAATGTCCCTTTTGGCAACTAGTACAACATACCACACACTGCATATTCCACTGTCTAAACACTGATGATGTCAGCACCCTATAAGTACAGCAGGAGAAAGTAAGCCTCCCACTAATGCAAATAGCGCGCTCTGTTACTGCATCTCTCACAAGTATCATAACATAGTTAGGTAGGGGTTTGAATCCTGCAAATGCTCAATGAATGTGGGGGGGCGTAGGGTGTGTGCAATTTTATGTGTAAGAGAAATGTCCCTTTTGGCAACTAGTACAACACACCACATGCTGCATATTCCACTGTCTAAACACTGATGATGTCAGCACCCTATAAATACAGCAAGAGAAAGCAAGCCTCCCAGTAATGCCAATAGCGAGCTCTGCTACTGCATCTCTCACAAGTGTCCTAACATAGTCAGGTAGGGGTTTGAATCCTGCAAATGCTCAGTGTATGTGTGAATGTGGGGGGTGTAGGGTGTGTGCAATTCTATGTGTAAGAGAAATGTCCCTTTTGGCAACTAGTACAACACACCACATGCTGCATATTCCACTGTCTAAACACTGATTATGTCAGCACCCTATAAGTACAGCAGGAGAAAGCAAGCCTCCCCGTAATGCAAATAGTGCGCTCTGCTACTGCATCTCTCACATGCTGCATATTCCACTGTCTAAACACTGATGATGTCAGCACCCTATAAGTACAGCAGGAGAAAACAAGCCTCTCAGTAATGCAAATAGCGTGCTCTGCTACTGCGTCTCTCACAAGTGTCATAACATAGTTAGGTAGGGGTTTGAGTCCTGCAAGCGCTCAATGTATGTATGAATGTGGGGGGCGTAGGGTGTGTGCAATTCTATGTGTAAGAGAAATGTCCCTTTTGGCAACTAGTACAACACACCACATGCTGCATATTCCACTGTCTAAACACTGATGATGTCAGCACCCTATAAGTACAGCAGGAGAAAGCAAGCCTCCCAGTAATGCAAATAGTGTGCTCTGCTACTGTGTCTCTCACAAGTGTCATAACATAGTTAGATAGGGGTTTGAATCCTGTAAATGCTCAGTGTATATGTGAATGTGGGGGGGGCATAGGGTGTGTGCAATTCTATGTGTAAGAGAAATGTCCCTTTTGGCAACTAGTACAACACACCACATGCTGCATATTCCACTCTCTAAACACTATTGATGTCAGTACCCTATAAGTACAGCAGGAGAAAACAAGCCTCCCAGTAATGCAAATAGCACACTGTGCTACTGCGTCTCTCACAAGTGCCATAACATAGTTAGGTAGTGGTTTGAATTCTGCAAATGCTCAGTGAATGTGGGGGGGCGTAGGGTGTGTGCAATTCTATGTGTAAGAGAAATGTCCCTTTTGGCAACTAGTACAACACACCACATGCTGCATATTCCACTGGCTAAACACTGATGATGTCAGCACCCTATAAGTACAGCAGGAGAAAGCAAGCCTCCCAGTAATGCAAATAGTGCGGTCTGCTACTGCATCTCTCACATGCTGCATATTCCACTGTCTAAACACTGATGATGTCAGCACCCTATAAGTACAGCAGGAGAAAGCAAGCCTCCCAGTAATGCTAATTGCGCGCTCTGCTACTGTGTCTCTCACAAGTGTCATAACATAGTTAGATAGGGGTTTGAATCCTGTAAATGCTCAGTGTATGTGTGAATGTGGGGGGCATAGGGTGTGTGCAATTCTATGTGTAAGAGAAATGTCCCTTTTGGCAACTAGTACAACACACCACATGCTGCATATTCCACTGTCTAAACACTGATGATGTCAGCACCCTATAAGTACAGCAGGAGAAAGCAAGCCTCCCAGTAATGCAAATAGCGCGCTCTGCTACTGTGTCCTTCACAAGTGTTATAACATAGTTAGATAGGGGTTTGAATCCTGTAAATGCTCAGTGTATGTGTGAATGTGGGGGGGCATAGGGTGTGTGCAATTCTATGTGTAAGAGAAATGTCCCTTTTGGCAACTAGTACAACACACCACATGCTGCATATTCCACTGTCTAAACACTATTGATGTCAGTACTCTATAAGTACAGCAGGAGAAAACAAGCCTCCCAGTAATGCAAATAGCATGCTGTGCTACTGCGTCGCTCACAAGTGCCATAACATAGTTAGGTAGGGGTTTGAATCCTGCAAATGCTCAGTGAATGTGGGAGGTGGGCATAGGGTGTGTGCAATTCTATGTGTAAGAGAAATGTCCCTTTTGGCAACTAGTACAACACACCACATGCTGCATATTCCACTGTCTAAACACTGATGATGTCAGCACCCTATAAGTACAGCAGGAGAAAGCAAGCCTCCCAGTAATGCAAATAGCGCGCTCTGCTACTGTGTCTCTCACAAATGTCATAATATAGTTAGGTAGGGGTTTGAATCTTGCAAACGCTCAATGTAGGTATAAATGTGGGGGGGGGGGCGTAGGGTGTGTGCAATTCTATGTGTAAGAGAAATGTCCCTTTTGCCAACAAGTACAACACACCACATGCTGCATATTCCACTGTCTAAACACTGATGATGTCAGCACCCTATAAGTACAGCAGGAGAAAGCAAGCCTCCCAATAATGCAAATAGCGCACTCTGCGACTGCGTCTCTCACAAGTGTCATAACATAGTTAGGTAGGGGTTTGAGTCTTGCAAGCGCTCAATGTATGTATGAATGTGGGGGAGCGTAGGGTGTGTGCAACTCTATGTGTAAGAGAAATGTCCCTTTTGGCAACTAGTACAACACACCACATGCTGCATATTCCACTGTCTAAACACTATTGATGTCAGTACCCTATAAGTACAGCAGGAGAAAACAAGCCTCCCAGTAATGCAAATAGCACGCTGTGCTACTGCGTCGCTCACAAGTGCCATAACATAGTTAGGTAGGGGTTTGAATCCTGCAAATGCTCAGTGAATGTGGGAGGTGGGCATAGGGTGTGTGCAATTCTATGTGTAAGAGAAATGTCCCTTTGGCAACTAGTACAACACACCACATGCTGCATATTCCACTGTCTAAACACTGATGATGTCAGCACCCTATAAGTACAGCAGGAGAAAGCAAGCCTCCCAATAATGCAAATAGCGTGCTCTGCTACTGCGTCTCTCACAAGTGTCATAACATAGTTAGGTAGGGGTTTGAATCCTGCAAACGCTCAATGTATGTATGAATGTGGGGGGGGGCGTCGGGAGTGTGCAATTCTATGTGTAAGAGAAATGTCCCTTTTGGCAACTAGTACAACACACCACATGCTGCATATTCCACTGTCTAAACACTGATGATGTCAGCACCCTATAAGTGCAGCAGGAGAAAGCAAGCCTCCCAGTAATGCAAATTGCACTCTGCTACTGTGTCTCACAAGTGTCATAACATAGTTAGATAGGGTTTGAATCCTGTAAATGCTCAGTGTATGTGTGAATGTGGGGGCATAGGGTGTGTGCAATTCTATGGGTAAGAGAAATGTCCCTTTTGGCAACTAGTACAACACACCACATGCTGCATATTCCACTGTCTAAACACTGATGATGTCAGCACCCTATAAGTACAGCAGGAGAAAGCAAGCCTCCCAGTAATGCAAATAGCGCGCTCTGCTACTGTGTCTTTCACAAGTGTTATAACATAGTTAGATAGGGGTTTGAATCCTGTAAATGCTCAGTGAATGTGGGGGGGCATAGGGTGCGCGCAATTCTATGTGTAAGAGAAATGTCCCTTTTGGCAACTAGTACAACACACCACATGCTGCATATTCCACTGTCTAAACACTGATGATATCAGCACCCTATAAGTACAGCAGGAGAAAGCACGCCTTCCAGTAATGCAAATAGCGTGCTCTGCTACTGCGTCTCTCACAAGTGTCATAACATAGTTAGGTAGGGGTTTGAATCCTACAAATGCTCAGTGAATGTGGAGGGGCGTAGGGTGTGTGCAATTCTATGTGTAAGAGAAATGTCCCTTTTGGCAACTAGTACAACACACCACATGCTGCATATTCCACTGTCTAAACACTGATTATGTCAGCACCCTATAAGTACAGCAGGAGAAAGCAAGCCTCCCAGTAATGCAAATAGTGCGCTCTGCTACTGCATCTCTCACATGCTGCATATTCCACTGTCTAAACACTGATGATGTCAGCACCCTATAAGTACAGCAGGAGAAAGCAAGCCTCTCAGTAATGCAAATAGCGTGCTCTGCTACTGCGTCTCTCACAAGTGTCATAACATAGTTAGGTAGGGGTTTGAGTCCTGCAAGCGCTCAATGTATGTATGAATGTGGGGGAGCGTAGGGTGTGTGCAACTCTATGTGTAAGAGAAATGTCCCTTTTGGCAACTAGTACAACACACCACATGCTGCATATTCCACTGTCTAAACACTATTGATGTCAGTACCCTATAAGTACAGCAGGAGAAAACAAGCCTCCCAGTAATGCAAATAGCACGCTGTGCTACTGCGTCGCTCACAAGTGCCATAACATAGTTAGGTAGGGGTTTGAATCCTGCAAATGCTCAGTGAATGTGGGAGGTGGGCATAGGGTGTGTGCAATTCTATGTGTAAGAGAAATGTCCCTTTTGGCAACTAGTACAACACACCACATGCTGCATATTCCACTGTCTAAACACTGATGATGTCAGCACCCTATAAGTACAGCAGGAGAAAGCAAGCCTCCCAGTAATGCAAATAGCGTGCTCTGCTACTGCGTCTCTCACAAGTGTCATAACATAGTTAGGTAGGGGTTTGAATCCTGCAAACGCTCAATGTATGTATGAATGTGGGGGGGGCGTCGGGAGTGTGCAATTCTATGTGTAAGAGAAATGTCCCTTTTGGCAACTAGTACAACACACCACATGCTGCATATTCCACTGTCTAAACACTGATGATGTCAGCACCCTATAAGTACAGCAGGAGAAAGCAAGCCTCCCAGTAATGCAAATTGCGCGCTCTGCTACTGTGTCTCTCACAAGTGTCATAACATAGTTAGATAGGGGTTTGAATCCTGTAAATGCTCAGTGTATGTGTGAATGTTGGGGGGGGGCATAGGGTGTGTGCAATTCTATGTGTAAGAGAAATGTCCCTTTTGGCAACTAGTACAACACACCACATGCTGCATATTCCACTGTCTAAACACTATTGATGTCAGTACCCTATAAGTACAGCAGGAGAAAACAAACCTCCTAGTAATGCAAATAGCATGCTGTGCTACTGCGTCTCTCACAAGTGCCATAACATAAGCTAGATAGGGGTTTGAATCCTGCAAATGCTCAGTGAATGTGGGGGGTGGGCATAGGGTGTGTGCAATTCTATGTGTAAGAGAAATGTCCCTTTTGGCAACTAGTACAACACACCACATGCTGCATATTCCACTGTCTAAACACTGATGATGTCAGCACCCTATAAGTACAGCAGGAGAAAGCAAGCCTCCCAGTAATGCAAATAGCGCGCTCTGCTACTGTGTCTTTCACAAGTGTCATTACATAGTTAGATAGGGGTTTGAATCCTGTAAATGCTCAGTGTATGTGTGAATGTGGGGGGCATAGAGTGTGTGCAATTCTATGTGTAAGAGAAATGTCCCTTTTGGCAACTAGTACAACACACCACATGCTGCATATTCCACTGTCTAAACACTATTGATGTCAGTACCCTATAAGTACAGCAGGAGAAAACAAGCCTCCCAGTAATGCAAATAGCATGCTGTGCTACTGCGTCTCTCACAAGTGCCATAACATAGTTAGGTAGGGGTTTGAATCCTGCAAATGCTCAGTGAATGTGGGAGGTGGGCATAGGGTGTGTGCAATTCTATGTGTAAGAGAAATGTCCCTTTTGGCAACTAGTACAACACACCACATGCTGCATATTCTACTGTCTAAACACTGATGATGTCAGCACCCTATAGGTACAGCAGGAGAAAGCAAGCCTCCCAGTAATGCAAATAGCGCGCTCTGCTACTGCGTCTCTCACAAGTGTCATAACACAGTTAGGTAGGGGTTTGTATCCTACAAACGCCATGTGTGTTTTTGTCACACAGTTTGTCCATGTGTGGTTTGTTGTTTCCAATATTGCACGACATAGATTATATCAGTAATGTCAATGCACACATGATGTATGTGTGTGCCACATGCACATATGTACCTGTGACCTTCAATAGTTCCCATGTCTGAAGCCTGCCTCATGTGAATACATGGAATTTGCATTAGACAACTTTATGACTGTGGTTTTCTGTGCAGGGGCTGCATGTGGTATGTGAATATACAGTGTGAGTTGTATATGGTGTCATCCTACCAGCGTGGGATACACGTCTGGTCTGGAGCATATAGTCCACATGTTGTTGATGAACAGGTGCAGCATGTTTTCACATCTTGTGGGAGTGGTAACAAGTTGTTCCATAGCAATTCAGTGAATAAATGCTAGGAACCTTTCAGCTAGGGTCTTGGAGCTAGAGTAATGCTCACACTCTATGTTTGGGTAGTTGCAGTCCACCCATATAATGGTGTTTGTAGAGACCGTCATATTCCCAATGTTGTCAGGAAGGCCAAGTGGGTTTCCTGGGTATGGGAGGGTGGTGTGTGCTAGGCTATGAACCTGAAGGCAGTCTAACCCACTGTTAGTTGCACATGGATAGGCTCTGATGCTTTGTGCTGTGCCACCAACCTGGAGGTGTGTGTATATGTGGTGCCTTTGGATACTTCCCCTGTTCTGGTTTGGTGCATGTTTAGGGGACGAAAAGCATGGTATGAGGTATAACCTGGCAGTGATGGGGTGCACCTGGAAGCCTTGAACCAGGATTCTGTTACTGCACAGATATTGCTGTTCTCCATGCTAAGGACAGTTTCCAGTGCATGCATCTTGAGGTTTACACTGCTGGCATTGAGTAGCATTACTATTAGTGTCCTATCCCGTGTGATACCTGTGTAGGTGGCTATGTAATTTGAGCCTTGCATAAAAAGGCACTATGTGTGTAGCAAGAGCCTTTGCCAATATACAACGGCCCATGGGTGACAGGTGCAAGCTGTCCCTAGCAAAGCATCGTGGCTTGTCTAGCATGTAATCCCACGCTGACAGGCATTGGATCCCCTTTGAATGACACTGAAACATAAGCCAATTGTAGAAATTGATCATCCTGTCTACATATTGTGGCAGCATTTTTGGTGAGGGTAAGATGCTACTCAAGGTCAGGGTCATACCAGCCTGTGCCACATGCTCAGAGAGACCCCCTATGTCCCCTATCATGTAGTCCAGGGAGGTACATCACAGATCATTCACACTGGCACGGACAATGACTGAGTCATATTTGTACATGCCTTGGAGTGACCTGTATGCTTGTGTTATGTGGTGGATCATAGTGCCCAACGGGCATCTCACCGTGACCTTCTCCTTGTTCAGCCTGGTGAGCGGGACCTCAGTGTACCTGACGATAGAGGTACCTATTACAACTGTAGCAGGTGTGTTGTTTAGCCTTACGGGCTGTGACTGTTCGGCACACAGGCTTTGTGAGCTATGTGTTGCACGTGCTCTGTTCTGGCGTAACGTTTGCTTGTGTGTCTGCTTTGGAGGTGTCTGCTGCTCAGGAAGGATGCTATTCTGAGACTCCAAGAATGTTCCTGTGTGTTTATGTGTTTCGATTGCTGTCGTGGTAGGTCTATGTGAGACTGGTATTGTATTCACTGTAGTATCCCACTCCACCTGACAGGTTATGCCAGTATTGAGTTAAGAGAGCTTAGCCCCCAGTTTGGCTATGTGGTTGCATCTCTCACATGTGTTGTAAGTTTATGGGAAGGGGAGAGGGTTGTTTGTGTACATGAGACAGCTGTAACATTGCCACATGACTCACAGATTCACCAACTGGACCAGAGAGGAGATTGACAAGTGACCTTTGCACATGCTACCATAGTATTGTGAATTCCATAATAATTAACAACACATAGGGCTAATGGGGAACAAGGTACTCAAGGTGAGTATGTGAGGGTGTAGTGCTTCTGATTTGTTAGTGCTGGCATTTATAAATGCTTTCATGAGCAAATGCCAGGTAAGTCATATGCAATGTGTTACAGGCAACTTACATGCAAACAGGACAAACAGTGACGTTCTGTCAAGTGAGACATGGACATCAGTACAGTAAGCAATACAGATGTCACTAGGGATCCACAGAGGCGCTGTAAATCTGCATTGCAGGTGGAATCAGTGTTTCAGGGAAATAACAAGCAAACATGCATACAAACAAAGCTACAGTCAGCAGGCCTGGATCTAGTCTATGCTACAACAAACAAGGTGTACCACTTCCAGTAGGTAACAGTACAAATATGCAGGCACTATAAGCCTGTACCCAGAAATTCACAGGTCAGACGAGCAGGGTCCAGCCTCACCTTCCACAAGTGTACAGACCATGTACCTTCGTAATGTAGAATAACCGGCCTGAAACCCAAGTGCTCATACCTGAACTAATACACATTTTGAATAACAGACACTGAGCCCTCACTCAGCAATTCCAAACTTAGTAGGATGTATGCTACCTGTCCTGGCACCACAGTATCCTTGACATTTATGGAGACTCTCCCTCCTGTCATAGTTAGTTCTGTGTTTTGGGGCTGTTAAGCATGGTATGAGGTGTGACCTTGTAGTGCTAGGGTGCTCTTGTGAGTCTTGAACCTGTTCTGTATTACTGCACAGATATCAACATCCTCAAACATCCTCATTGCAGAGTCGAGTGTGGACAGCATGCAACTTGCAATTTACATGTCCATCATTGAGTATCAATACTTACATTTTCTTATCCCCTCTGCTACCTATGTAGGTGGCCTTCTGTTGACAGCCTTACCACCAGTATGCAAAGATGTGCAGACATTACACTATGGTAATTACTATGGGTGTACAAAACAATACAATGACAATCATACTGTTACTGCATCAGGCATGCTGGGATATACCCACAATGATATCATTACACTGTACTGTTGACAACATGATACTATTACTACACTTCTATGTAGTCACACTGTGCATCAGCACCATGTTAACCTGTTCCTGCACCGATGTTACATATTGCAGGAGGTGGCACAGTTTCATCATATGCACAGGGTGTGTACTTGGTATGCCTGAGTCTGCCACTGATACAATCAATTGACATGTATGTGTGTGTGTGTGTTGGTGAGGGACAGCAGTACAAGATGGGGCAATGTTGATGCAGTGTGTGCATGTATGTGGTAGCCCTAGGTGTTATCAATTCGCATGGGTGTATGCATGTACACAGTTCCACCTCATGGCTGCCATATACAGGTGTTTGTGGACAGCCACAGACTGTACCTGCCAGGTCATACAGATCACTGTCTCTGGCCATGGACATGGTACCTGTGCCTGGCAGGGGTGCTACGGACCATATCAGGTACTAAGCCAGACTGGGTACTGTCATCAGAAGTAGGTGGTTGGTGACTGGAGACAGGTCCCTGTTGGGACTGTCCAGAGCCATGTGCACGTGGTCTCCTGGGGCGGTCTGATGACAGCACAGACCCAGCATTGCTGGGGCTGCTGCTGGCACTATGGGAGCGGCCGCGGGCCTGTTGTCATCCGCGAAGACTGCCAGCTGCTGCTGTTGTTGGCATACACCCACGTCAATGCCTCAACCATCCACCATTGCCCTGGCTCATGGACATGTAGTTGTGGAACAGATCTAATGTGTCCCCCCAATGTCTGTCAATGACCTCGGTGAAATTACGGATGGCAGCTGCAACATCACGCATACTGTCATTCATAGCTGTGTGACATGCTCTCAGCTCCCTCAGACCCTGTCTGGTGTACCGTTCCATACGTGACTGTGCCTGCATTACAGCCCAAAACATAGCTGAGGTTGAAAGACCTCTGTGGGCACATCTGACAGGGGCAGAACGCCCACGTATGCTCCCATGAGAACCCCTGGACATCTGCCTGTGTGGTACCATGTCAGGACCCTGGCCATGGCTGCTGTGTGAGGATGCATGTGTCACTGATAGCACATTACCCTTGTCAATGCCCACTGTATCCTGTCCATCACCTAGGGACATTGGTGACAAAGGATGTATTGGCAGAATGACTGTGCGCATTGATGGGGTCGACAGCTGTGTACTGTCAATTGGCTGACCAACGACGGACCCTGGAACACCTCCCTGTGCCATTACACAGGTATCATCATTATCACTATCCACGGCAGCTGATTCAGGTTCCCTGCTGCACAACACCAGAGCAGCACCAGAACCTGTGGGAGTAAGACAGGGAACACAGTTTACAATGTGTACACAATGTTACCACTGATACACACAGGCACACATGCACACATGCACACATGCACACATGCACACAGGTGCACATGCACACAGGTGCACATGCACACATGCACACAGGTGCACATGCACACATGCACACAGGTACACATGCACACGTGCACACAGGTGCACATGCACACATGCACACAGGTGCACATGCACACATGCACACAGGTGTACATGCACACAGGTACACATGCACACATGCACACATGCACACAGGTGCACATGCACACATGCACACATGCACACAGGTGCACATGCACACATGCACACAGGTGCACCTGCACACATGCACACAGGTGCACATGCACACATGCACACAGGTACACATGCACACATGCACACATGCACACAGGTGCACATGCACACAGGTGCACATGCACACATGCACACATGCACACATGCACGGAGGTGCACATGCATACATGCGCACATGCACACATGCACACAGGTGCACATGCACACATGCACACAGGTACACATGCACACATGCACACATGCACACTCCTCAGTATATGAGATATCAACACACAGACACAAACACACCTGCAATCAAACACATAGCACTACTGCTTGAGCCTATTATTACTATTAGTATCAAGAGTATTGAAGGTATTGTTATTACACACTCACCAGCATGGATAGGTTGCCTTGCTGTTACACCAGAGGGACCTGCAGAAATGAGACATTTATTGTCAGTGGGCACAACTGTGCCATTGATACTGTGAGTATGATACAGTTAAGTAGTACAACAATTGGCTTTCACAGGTCTACTGCTGATATTGAGAATATCACTCTTGCACAATAATTACCGAGATAACAGCTACAAACCGAGGACACACCTCACACATGCATAAACTACCAGTGTACAGAACAGTCAACTATACATATGGCATGTTACCTGCACGCTCCGAGTCCTGCTGCTGGGTGGCTCCAGCCTCCATCATTATGCATGTATGCTGCTGCTGCTGTTGCTGTTGGGCTGGAGCCACAACACTTAGGAGTAGTCCCTCCAGTCTGGTGAGGGGGGGATGTATAGCTGCCCCACCACCTGTGGCAAGCTGTTGCCTGTGGATATCCGATGCACGCTGATGGACATTTCTAATTAAATCACTGCAGTGATGGCGTACCTGCTCATATGTCCGGTTATGCGTGCCTATGTCATTTACCCGATGGACCAGGTCTTGCCACAGTGCAGCCCTCTCCTGCTGGTTCTGGCTAGTGCGGGAAAAGAGTATTGCGAAATCCTGCACCAGGCTCTGGTGTATCTGCTCATCCTCCGCAGCGGAGTAGGTAGGGTTTTGCTGGTGAACCATAGCCCTGAAAAGGAAAAGAAAAATATGTCAGCAATATATGTCAGCAAAATATGGCACACATAATACACATAATACTCGACTGTAGTGATATAACTTAACTCCCATATATAGCATCTGTCTGTCTATTGGGGGATACACATGTAAATGACCAGATATCAGTGCTCAGCCGACAACTGTGCAACAGTACCTGGCACACTCTATAAGACACACTAGTATACTCCAGCAGTCAGCACACTGATTCAGGTCCAATGCACAACCTCACACTGGGGGTTTGTATCAAGGTACTGTATGGGGAACATTATCAACACATGCACTGCATGCAATGCATGTTACATATTTCACTGGTAATGCACACTACTCTTACTTGCCATAACCCTACCTACACCGCAGTCAAATACAGGGTAACACAGCACAACACATGGCAATGTAGTATGTTTGGATTGCAATACCTCACACATCTGTCTCTGGCCTCACACCAAGGACACACACTACCATGACAGACAGACAGTCATGGTGAGCAATCACACCATTACATAACATGCACCCAGTCACTGGAACACTCATTCCACCTCACATAGTTGGTTTGCAATGGGTTCGTGGGTGTGCATTGTGTCTTAGGTAGGTAGTATGCTATTGGCCCTGGGCCTACAGCAGCATACTGTTATGCTACCCTGCCCCTTGTGACACATGTGATGTGATCATACGTGCTCCTGTCAAACAGTTACACAGGGTGACTCATATGGCATATTACCTATCTGCATAACATTCAGCAGGGGTATGTCTGACATCTACTCATGGGAGCCTTGCTTCTTAATGCTGTGTGGTTTACTCCAGGGTATGTCTTATCTGTGGGTAGGAACCTGTACCTCCACCATGTGCTCTTTACTGCGGTGACAAGGACGACAGACATAGGTCATTTAGGTTGTGGATGTTGTGAGGTGTTACCATGGTTGTTGGACAATTGTCATGGGTGTGACTTAACTATGTATATCCAGCAGTGGTAACCTCTATGTAGGTAGTATGGGTGCGCTCTGTGGTCTTGTCAGTCACTCTACATAGGTAATGTGTTTGAGTGCATTGTCACAGTTTTTTACGTATGACTGTGTCCTTCTCCATATCTGTAGCTGTCATGGGAGGTACATACTGTGTAGGACATTGTGGGGTGTAGAGGGGTACAGTGACCTACATGTCCATAGCTGACACGCCATGTCTGCTGACACATACCATGTACAGGTATTACAGGACTAGTGTGCCACTGTGAATATCAATGGAGAGCCTATTGTACACTTGTTGCCCCTGTTCCCCCCTGACACATGCAGTGGTGGGCAGGCAAGCACATATGTGGTGGTTACTGGTGTAAGTGTTTTGGAATGGGGTATGGTACTCCAGTATCCACACTGGTGTTCACTCCATGCCTTTGTCACCATGCACCTGTTGCAATACATCTGCACACATGTGCTTCATTCAGTATATGTATATATATATATATATATATATATATATATATATATATATATATATATATATATATATAGAGATATAGATACAGATATGGAGAGAGAGGGGGAGAGAGAGAGAGAGAGACAGAGACAGAGGGAGAGAGAGAGGGGGGTGGGACAGAGAGAGAGAGATAGTCATATACAGACATATCTGTAGACAGTCAGATCTGTCTGTATATGTATATGTATCTACATATATCCATATATGTATGCGTGTATTACATATATATGTATGTACATATTCTATCTATCTATATATGTCTATGTATTTCTACATCCCTCTCTATCTATGTATACATATATGCATATTATATATATATATATATATATATATATATATATACATACATATATCGATATACATACGTATACATATGATAGATATATATATAAACCTTTGTATTTACACATATGTGTACACACACTAATGTACTGATAAACATCCATTACTGTACAACCTACATTGTACATTGCACTACAACCTACATCGATATGTGCACATAGTTACCTTCACATACATATGTATGTACAGCCTTCAGTGACAGTTGCAGTATGTCCCCTGCCCTATGCACATCTTCATGTACATAGATACAGACCAATAACACATATGGAGGGTTCACAGTATGTAGACTATTATATTATTACTTTACATTACCTGTGTTTGTTACAGCTGTTTGCGATGGCTTTGTGATGGTTGGCCTGCTGCTGCTTCTCTTGCCAGCTTCAGCTTGGCTTGGCAGTGTCAGGTTGTGATGACAACTTGTTTGTTTTCTTGTTTTAAATTTTCTTTCTTTTCTCTCTCTCTCTCTCTGTCTCTACCTCCAGAGGGTGCAATGAAAGTATTGCATGGGTGGACTGGGAGTACAGGATGCTTTTGTAGGTATCTGCACATGTCCATGTGATGGCCTCTGCACCAATTGTTAGCCAGCATTTACTAATTGCATGCAGCCTGTTGTGTAGTGATTGCAGTTCTCACTGTGATTTCAGGACAGTGCTATAAAAAGGTTTGTTAGGTAGGCGTAGCCCTTTCAGATTATCAGGGTGGGGACCATGCCGGTATGCTGTGGACACTGTTCTGTGAGTGTAACGGTTGGTATGTCTCTCATATTTCAGGCTGTGTTGTAGACACTGCAATGCATGTTGTACTTTAACCTGAGTATTCCTTCCTCCAGTTTCCTCTTCTCATTGTGTATGTAAACTCAGTGACAGTTGCAGTATGTCCCCTGCCCTATGCACATCTTCATATACATAGATACAGACCAATAACACATATGGAGGGTTCACAGTATGTAGACTATTATATTATTACTTTACATTACCTGTGTTTGTTACAGCTGTTTGCGTTGGCTTTGTGATGGTTGGCCTGCTGCTGCTTCTCTTGCCAGCTTCAGCTTGGCTTGGCAGTGTCAGGTTGTGATGACAACTTGTTTGTTTTCTTGTTTTAAATTTTCTTTCTTTTCTCTCTCTCTCTCTCTGTCTCTACCTCCAGAGGGTGCAATGAAAGTATTGCATGTGTGGACTGGGAGTACAGGATGCTTTTGTAGGTATCTGCACATGTCCATGTGATGGCCTCTGCACCAATTGTTAGCCAGCATTTACTAATTGCATGCAGCCTGTTGTGCAGTGATTGCAGTTCTCACTGTGATTTCAGGACAGTGCTATAAAAAGGTTTGTTAGGTAGGCGTAGCCCTTTCAGATTATCAGGGTGGGGACCATGCCGGTATGCTGTGGACACTGTTCTGTGAGTGTAACGGTTGGTATGTCTCTCATATTTCAGGCTGTGTTGTAGACATTGCAATGCATGTTGTACTTTAACCTGAGTATTCCTTCCTCCGGTTTCCTCTTCTCAGTGTGTATGTAAACTGACACCTAAGACTAGTAATACTGTGTATATGGGTGTGTGTGCTTTCCTGTGGGACTTGTGGTGTAACTGGTATATAGCAGTGGCTCTTGCAATTTGTTGCTATGGCTTCAATATTTGCCCTTTACATTCACTCCTTGTATGCCTGCTAGGTGTCTTTACTGTAATGTGTTGCTATGTCTTTCCTATTTTCCATTTACGTTCACACCTTGTAATGCTTGCTATATCTGTTTGAGCAGCAATTCCCTATGTGTTTGTTGTGGTAGGGTGGTACTGCATGCAGTGTGGTCAGGCCATGGTGTGGGCCTTGACACCTAGAAGGGTATTTGATTATGCTGCTGAGCAGGCCTCAGATACTCTCAGGTGCATCTTTTATCAGCCTCATGGAATGGTACATATCAGTGGGATACACCCATGAAATTTTCTGATATTCTGCAGTTGTGACTGTGGGTTATTTTGAGCATATGTATTACTACACCATTTGTGATGTGCAAGTGGTGCATACTTTCAGTAATTCATAGTTACCATTGCATGTGTTGTAACACCTTTCTGCCTACTGTTAGTACATTTCACAGGGAGTCAGTGGGGCACAGTTAACATTTGTTTTCAAATCAGGGACATCCCTGTAACTCAGTCACAGTTGCTATGTCTGGGCTCTTAACTATTAAAATATGGCAGTGTTTATCCTGCTCTGAGTATGTGTGTGGCTTGCAAGGTGCTACTGTGACATTATTACCTACTAGCTACCAACTAGCATGGCTGTTTCTCTTCATACACTAATATTTTACAAATCCACTAGATTTGACAGTAAATATACATGACATGCTTTGTGTACTAGACTTCCTATATTCCCTTTACATTCATTCCTACTATTTCATGATATATTTATTTCAGCACAATGTTCTTGCATAGCAGTCATGGCTTAGTGGTAAGTCATGCAGACTACTGTTTCCAAGGTTCTGGGTTCGGGACTGACAGTGGTATTTTATTTTGCTTCTGAGCAGACTACAGGGCTTGTCATTCAGAGTGACTAAGGCACTTTTAAGCAGTTGTAAGCGGGGTAGCGCTGGTTTGCACGGAGCTCACACATGCGCACTGGTGTTTAGCTTCGCGCACACACGCGTAGCTAAGCGCACACAAGCGCATACCTGCTTAGAACTGCTTTAAAGTGCTTACTCTTGCGCACACCCGCGCTAATTTCTTTGAAAGAAATGAAAATGGGGAGACAGGAAAGTGGTGAAAAAGGGGTCACAAAGAGGGTAGGACAGTAGGGAAACAAGCTCAGGATTTGCAGTAAGGGTGTAGGAAAAGCCCATAGCTGCACATTTCTTTATCAGCAACAGCTGTGCATACATGTGTAATTTGGTGTGAAATTTGAAACCTTCCACCCTTGAGAGAGGGGTGAGGACAACAATATTTGTTGTACAGCCAATTGTAATTGCCAGTTCACATGTCCAGCAGACATGTCTGCAAAATGGGCAGCTATGTATGGGGCGTAATTATTTTGCGGGAACAGAGTGCCCTTTTTTTTCAGGTGAGAGTGGAATGTCAGGTACGGGAAGTAGGTATAGTTGGGGAGGTAGGTAGGGGAGGTTAACAGACAAGACAAACAAGATGCATACAGGGGTGGTGTATGACACATGTGGGGGGGAAACACAATTGACGGGGATGGATGTTTGGATATCTCGAGCCCATGAGCCCACAGATGGCAACAGTGGAACTGAGATCCCCACCCATGGGCAGTTGCCACTGTGCCTTCACTGCCCAGGACCGGGCTGTGCTGGGGGCTGTGTAAGACGGGAAGCAGGCACGCCCATGAGTTGTGCCACCCATGCCTCAAGCTGGTGTAGGGGCTCAAGCACAGAATGCCTGATCTCCCTACACACCACAGTCCAGACACTACGGAGGGTGAGTGGATGGTCTCCTCCAGCCACGCTTGCAGAGGGGGGACGAGCCCCATCCCCTGCAGTGCTTCCACCCAAAGGTGGCACAGGGCCTCCGGAGGAGGGTCCGGCCTGGGCACTAGTGCCAGGTGCACTCGCCAGCTAAGGTGGTAGAGGTGGGTCTGCAGGAACCCGCCTTCCCTGTCGTCCTATGTTTTGCAATATTTTATGACAGTTTGGGTTAGTAACAAACAATACCATTCACAATTAGTTGCAACAGCATGCATTAGTATTCCCATTAACCAAACACCCATAAATTGAACAGCAAGCATAACACATGCAAAATTTGAACAACAGTACACAATCCAACAGCATGCAGGGTTGATTGATGGCAACAGCCCATCAGATTTGGATGTATGAACAGGGCACATGCATCAACGTACATGCAAATATGTATGAACCAACAGGACAAATGTCCAGGGGAATTAATTGTGAATACACATACCCATTTCATGTGGAATGGATTATTTGTGGTTATAGGGTAGTGTGAAGAAATATTTCATTAACAACTTCAAATACCTATACATATGCTGTACATTTCTACTAGCTGCAGATATATACACCCTACAGGTCTGACTACAGTTTCCTATGTGCAAACTTAGGCATGTTGGTGATGGGAATGTTACTGCTACATTAATATACATTGCATTTTTATTCATACACATTCATATCTGGCTCTGTTCAGCTACAGCATCCTGCTACATTTGATTTATATGGCTCTAGACAACTGTGGGTGTTTGGTATTTCATACAACCATACTATCTGCATATTGCAAAGGTACAGCAACATATCCAAATTGTGGGACAGACATTCCAGCTTCAGTACTTTATTGCACACATTTCACTATTTGGTTGTGCCTGTCACATTCATTTCATTCTGTACTGACTGCAGTATACTTTATTCAGGAGTTATTACAACTTTCTTGGTGGATTCATACCTCTTTCTCACACTCTCACCTGTTTTATTTTTACAATTCAAGGATGGTACTTAATTCTAGGCTTTATTGACATGTTTTACTTGGTTACAACAATCCTTTCCAACAGTTTCACTTGTGTCATGTTTCAGATTTTAAACGGGGATATATTTCACACATGTTTTGTAATTTACAGCCTGCTGCAGGTTATGTACTATTACATTACAGGTGGAACATCTTTATTTCAGACTTGTTTCATTTTTATTTTTGGATTACAGGCTGTATCACACTTATGTAATCACACAGTACTAGCAGAATCTCTCTTACACTGTTACTTGAACTTTTTATTAATAAGTGGCTACACTGCACTCTTTTGCAAGCTGTCATACTTATATTTTT
Source organism: Protopterus annectens (assembly GCF_019279795.1). Lineage (NCBI taxonomy): Eukaryota > Metazoa > Chordata > Ceratodontiformes > Protopteridae > Protopterus > Protopterus annectens. The sequence continues at coordinate 579,366,561 of NC_056728.1, forward strand.
TAACAGTTACAGGGAGAGAATTACTAACCTGCCTGGTGGAGCAACCGCACAAGCCTAGCGGCATAGGCTCGATGATTCGCAGAACGGACACCTGCAGCTGTAATATAAATGAAGTAATATTGGAATACACATCTCCATAATATCAGCTAGGTTAATTTCTTACATAAATAATTACATGTAACTTACTCAGTAGTGGGGCGTTGGGCATTTGCCGGGCCTCCTGGATCCAATGGTTCAGTTGGTCCTGCTTCTGTCTCTTCAGGTCCACATGGTGGTGATGGACCTGTTCACCAGTCCTTGGTATTCCTGTGGCACTGGTGAGATCATGTGCCAACTGGTCCCACGCCTCAGCCTTGTATGCTCCCCACAGGACCTGACCCTGCATGAGTTGGTCCTCATGATCATGGACGAGGAGCCAAACCATACATTTGGACTCCTCAACGCCCCACCTCTGTGCTCGGAAGCAACTACCCTCTCCTACACTTGCCATCCTGACTGCAAATCGGTTCCACAATCAGTTATGCTGTGTATTCCCACCTATGGGGCTTATATATGCCGTTTTTCCCGCACTTATCTGTGATTGGCCATTTTGGAAATGTATCAGCTTCACAAAACCTGCTTTGTCATGCTTCTCTTTCCATCCATTCCTATATATATGCTAATACTGCATTTCTAAGAGCAACTGTCATGGCTTAGTGGTTCAGTACTTTGACTATGGTGCATGGTATCCTCAGTTCGAGCCTGGCCATTGCTTTTTTATTTTATAACTGTCTACACAGGCTAGGAGGTGTGTCTGTGTAAAGGCAGTTTTGATACAGCTTGCTCAACATTGCCTGCCGGTTAGCTTGTTGGCGCGGTGCGCAGCTCAGCGCAAACGGGTTACACTGGTTTACGCGTCATTTGGCTGTCAGCGCGCATATTACGCTCAGCTCAGCTATGGGCACACAGTTTCAGCTGCTCAACCCTGGGCACTCATTTTACACCTGTTAAACCACTGCTCACCTACGGGCAGATATACTCAGCTTGTTAGAGCGTCGCTCAGCTATAGGCACTTCTGACATTTATTTTTTATTATCTCACATTTCTTCAAAATACATGGCCCATTTCATTACATTTTACATAAAATATAATTATATATATGTACATATATGTCAGGGAATTGTTTCGTGCTTATTTCACTAGAGATAAAAAATGTATGTTGTTGGGGCTCGAACCGTGACTGCCTCCTCTTCAGCCGACGTCTCTACCGCTACACTATTGCTTTTTGGCTTACTTTGCATATTTAGATCTTATATGCTTTTCCACTGACTGCTAACTGTGGCTAAGCGATGGGCACACCCGCGCAAATGAGCGCAATTACAGGCAAACATCTTTAAAACTTATAAAAAAAAATTTAACATGCTCATTTTTACATTTTATGTTTATAGTCTGTGGGGGCATGTGTTGTGTTGTGTTTGTTGACATTTACGCGGACTCTCTCATGGGGGTTTACTTTCGGGACTGTTACTCTTCTGGGGGCATGTCCATTTGCAGGACTCGCCCTGCGGACACGCCCCTACTTTCTTACATGGACCGTGTTAGCCTTGGGTGTGAGTCAGCATGCCCTCATGAATATAAATAGCATGCTGACGTCACACTGTTTAACTGCGGCCTCCGTGTAAGACTTGTAACTCTTACACGGAGGCTTCGTGAATCCTGCCCAATGTCTATCAAAAAATCAGTTTTATAATTGTGCTTGAACCTAAGCACTTTATAAAATTATGAAACAAGAATAATTAAATAACAGAATAGGAGGCAGACAGAAAAGAAGGTAAATCATGCTGAAAAGAGCATTCAAATATTGAACTGATAAAAAGCAACCACAAGACCATTCAATATTATAACAGTAACAACTGATTTGAAGACAAACTCATTTTAAGCTACATTTGTGAAAAAAGATCATCATCCCCTGAAATCACAAAGAATCAAGGATTTCCATAGAAGTTAAGGAGTCAAACCAGTTGTGTAACTTTTACATATGTTACAGTATATTAAGTGCTTGGCAATCTTCTGACATAAGCATTTAAGCACCTACCCATTGACAAGATTGTGTGCCTCAGTTATAAAACTTGAAATTATGACAGTACACATTAGAAAAGTACCATTAATTAAAGTTTTCTTATTTGTATTGGGAAAGATAGCCCAGTCACAGAAAAAAACAAAGAAAATAGTTGGTATCTTTATTCAGTTATAGCCATATAGATTTCAACAACCGCAGATACAAAACTGTATTGCACATCAAGGGGTAAAATGTTTGTTTTCAACAAATGATGCTTAACATGTTTAGCACAAACTCTAGGCATCCATCCTACTAAAAGTTTCAGCACCAGAAATCTCTGGAATGAAGTATCAATCCTTCAGATAGCAGCAGCAGCAGCTAAAAAGTACACCAGGAACAAGCTAAAGCTGATATGCAACATGAGTGAAAAGTGATATTAATAGTCGCTCAAACAATTAATAATAGAACTTTCAAATGTTAATGAAAATGAATGCAAGAAAAATCTGCTTTGGTAGTTTGAAGATAAATATCAGTGGAGAAATAAAAGTGATAATGTGATTGATGGTGTGTGTGTGTGTGTGTGTGTGTGTGTGTGTGTGTGTGTGTGTGTGTGTGTGTGTGTGTGTGTGTGTGTGTGTGTGTGTGTGTGCGTGTGCCTGTGTGTGTGTGTGTGTGTGTGTGTGTGTGTGTGTGTGTGTGTGTGTGTGTGTGTGTGTGTGTGTGTGTGTGTGTGTGTGTGTGTGTGTGTGCGCACGTGTATGTGCGCATCCTAACTGTCCACTAAAGGTAAGAGTATTAAGTACAAAAGCCATCAAGATGACAATACGAAAGGATTTTGCATCCACAGTTTACACAAACCTATTAGGGATACAGGAAATACTTATCAGGACAAGATAGGTCAAGGTCTTAAGTTAAAACAGTGTGGGTTAGAAAGCTGTTTTTGCTAGTTATTTCAAACGACTTGTAAGAAAGTTGGTAGAGCGGCTATTTTAAGTCCAAGCTGAGGCATCAAAGGCCCAGATTCTGTTGATGACCAGAACTGGAAAATTTCTACACTGTATTTCAACAATGTTCATGAATGGGTGAAAAATCTGAAAGACAACAGAAATATGTAGAGGGTATCAATTTAAGAATCAGAATATATTGCATGATGTAGTACAGGGAATTTATTTCACTGTATAACTAGTAAACATTAGTGAACTGCTGTGACCCACAGCTTAGTCTAATGTGGCTTCCTTTGATAATTAAATTTCCTTGTACTGTGACATCCTTTCTTGGAGATTGACATTTCTATGTACTATATCAATCTACAGAGCCATAATCAGTAAGACATTCAGGAACTAAAGGCATATGCTTTGTATTCTTTTTCTGGTTCCCCTACATCTGACAGCCACCTGATCTGTTACAGCTGAACCTTCCCATTTATTCATTCTATGATTGAGGTCCTGCTATTCCAGCTGTGAAGTGTGTGCATGTTTCCATACATGCAAGATGATGGCACAGTGTATGTACATTGCTTCCCAGCATTAAGCACACATACTCAGCCCATACACTTCGTACAAGATACCCAGCCTCCAACAAGTACCAACAATGCAGAGGGCTTGACCATCTCTTCCTCCTCGCCAATATGGGAGAACACAGCTGGCCACTCACTACCACCATCCTTGGCCAAATCTTGTAGCAGTTACATTACTAATGAGCTTCAGGTTAGCTGTGTTGCAGTCATTGATGAATCCATCTTCACCACAGAGACAGTAACTAACACACACACACACACACACACACACACACACACACACACACACACACACACACACACACACACACAAAAACACAGAAAAAGTCCTTTGAGTGAGACACTGGGTCATATTTCAAAAGACTTGCACTTAGTGTAAGTGACTTACTGTGTAAGGCTTATCTGTACACACAGGCTTACTAATGGGAGCCAGATTCCAGATTCCAAAAGATCTGCTTTCAGTATAAGTGGACACTTACACAGAGAGCAACTCTTTTGTAATTGGGCGCAATGTTCTGTAGTTAAATTCAGACTTTAACAGTTTGATTTAATATGACTGCCAAGAACAAATTCAAAGAAGTAACACAAATGCCAAGAGAGACAACAGCGCTGTAGTACAAAGTTGGTGATAAATGATTGCCTCCTATCTAAGAAACCCAAGACCAGATAAATAAAAATGTCTGAGATGGCTAAGAATAAAGAAAAAGAGCACAATCCACTGCTTATTGCATTTAATAATTAAAACAACATTTTATGGTTGCTTTGTTTCATCCTTGATTCTTACAGGTTTATAGGTAAATACTATACCAGCTGGCCTTGGAGGCCATTTTAAGCCTAGATAATTTCCCTCAGTGAGAATCAACCCCTGTACCTCTTTTCTCTGTGGTAAACACCTTAACCATTGTAAAGTATATATCTTTATTAACAAACTCCTCTTTTTAAATGAATATGCTTCATTCATGGTATTTAGTGCTGCAAGATCAGTTCATTTCAAACAAGAGTGACTCTTTTTACATTTTTACACACTATATTCTCATCCATTACTTTTGCATTGCATTGTTAAACATATTCCGTTTACTTGTAGGTTTTCTTTCTAGGTACTGTAAGATGTAGAATGGAAAATAATGGGAGCGCTTTGTTTATAAAGTGCAGTTTGAAAGGGATGTGCACTCAGTGCAGATGATACAGAGGCATTTTGTCTGAATGCACAGTATAGACTGCTCTGGACACATCAGTATCCACCTTCTAGCAGTTGCACCAAAGTGTGTTGACTACCATAAGCTCTAGTTATAGCTGCATTGAGAAGTTTACTTTTTTTCCTTTTTTAACCACATAATGATATATGCACACTGCATTGGTTGATTAAAGCATGCAGGAAATATGATGTTTGGGATGAAGGTAGCTGTTCTAATCTTGTAAATGGAGTTGCTTGTGATTTCTTAATACTTTCTGAGATCCTTCAAGAGGAACTGCAATACCTCACCTTACCTTTTGCGTATAGGTATATTTGGTTGTCTCATGCTTTCCTTAAAGTAGATTGCACTTCTCTTCACAGGTCTAAATAGCAAACCCTTGGAGATGTGGGTAACTTCCTTAACATCTACAATATCAGACTGCAATGTTTTTAATGAAAAGCAATTTGCTGTTAAAAAATGGCTCTTGAAGCTGAAGACTCCAGTCAAGATATAAAAGATTGATCTCTCACTGCCTTGCTACCTAAATTAGTATATACAGTAGGTTACTACATGTCCACACTAACTCCAACAACAATAAAGTTTTATTTACAAGAAATTCAAGTTTATAGGTTCATAGATATATACTAGAGTAACCATGCAATCCAACCCAATTGTTTCCATGAATCATGTGCATTTATTAGGAGGGGGTTATGTTATGAATTGTATAGAGGTTATGGTGGGGGGTATGTTAGCTTGAGCATTACTGTCTACCTCTGTCTATCAGAGACATGGGAGCCAGATCCAGGGAAAATTTCTTATTTCCCATCCATTGAGCAAGATTATGTTTAAATAGTGTTAGGGATGGACTCTGCTTTACTTGGATCAGAATCCTCTGAGACACAAATCTGTCTCACCACCATGTGTTATTTATGTCACAAGCAAAATTTACATCCTTGGATCTAACGGTTCTGATGCTGTTCATTTTTGTATCCAAGGTTGTCTTGTATGCCAGGCATAGATCACCTCTCAGTAACCTGTAGGAGACAGAATATAGAGATAGGGCTTTAAGGAAATCCACATAGGACAATGTATGTACACCCTGGATTTTCCTGATAAGGAACCTTTGTGGGCATTCCAGTTGTTGCAGATGTCTGGTCAAGTACATGCTGAAGGGGACATTATACTCTATGATGGCTCTAATAAGGATTGAAAAAAGTGGCACTATGACTTTCTTGTACCTCGATTCCATGGCCTTACTTGTAAGTTGGGTGACATAAAATGACTTTCTTACTGCCTTGGCTACATGTTGGTGAAAGGCCAGATTACTCTCTACATATGTTCTCAGATCCCTGATTACTGAGTCAGCTCTTAGGGGTATCTTACTGGAGTGATTAACCTGAGTGTAAGTTTTCCCAAAAGGCAGAATAATCCATTTCTTGGCATTGAGTTTTAATCTGTGACTTTAGCACCAGTCATTTGTCTGTGTTAGACCCTCTTGTAAGATGTTTGTGTCATGGGGGAATCTATGATAGCTCCCAATATGCAGTCATCTGTAAACATGGTCAGCCAAAGGCCCTTGATATTTGCTTTAACCTCTGAGAAGTAGATGCCATATAGGAGCAGTCTAAGCATGCAGCCATGAGGTACCCTACTGGTGACCAGTCCCTTAGTGGAGGTGGTATCACCAGTCCTGATTCCCTGGGTCTTTTCTGTGAATCAGCTATCAACTCCATGAATTATTTAGGAGTTTGTGCCCAGTTCTGTGAGTTTGGCATCTATACCCAAGTGAGGTATTGTATTGAATGCCTTAGCCAGGTCCAGGTAGGTGGTTTGCACCATTTTCCTCTCCATTGCCTTGGTGAAGGCAAATTCAATGCCTTGGTGGCTTTCTCAAAGAAGTCCACCAGCTTTAGTAGGCATGAGCTTCCCTTGACAAAGTGAAACAGGGGTGGGTCCAGTGTCTAATGGTTGTCTATGTCTTTGTTGATCAATTTCACGATAATTCATTCCATGGTGTATTTATTTATTTATTTGAATTTTGTTTACCAGCATAGCTCACTGATCCACACAGACCTTTTTCAGAGCCAAACAGTATGCTCAGTCACACAGTAGGCAAATACAGATTGTGGTGGACAAACTGGTATCAACTATGTCTTGTAGGTGGAACACCTTCCTCTGAAAACTAATACATGCGATGATGTAATGAAACTACAACATAAGTAACCACTGTACTAAGGAAATTATGATTTTTATTAACCAGAATTCACTGCTGGAATATGCAAGTTATGACCATTGACTTAATTTTATGAGGGTAGTCATACATAAAAACTGAGCAGACAATGGGATTAAAACATCAAAAACATTATATAATCATTGCTTTACAAAACTACTTACAACTTTAACAGCAGGATTATAAATGAAAATTAAATTAATTGTAGAACAAGGATAGATGGAAACTGCAGCAATACACTTCAAGTAACCTTTTACGAGTGAAATGCTTAAATGCTTTTTACTCTCTCTCTCTCTCCAATGTTCTTTGATGATGCATTGCAAGAAAATAGTGTTTTTCTTGCATTGTGCCTTCATGCAGCTCCTTGAAGACATTAAAAAAAGCATTTTTTTGTCTGAGCCCATGGTGCAGAGAGAGAGGAAGTCCAGCAGCCATGATTGCCTGAGTTCAGTTAGTGGCTAGATGAGTTGTGAATGGGGTGCACTGCATTTGCAGGGAGGATAATTCAGTGAAAGATGGGGCATATTTTCCTAGCCATGGGCAGGCTACCATCTCAGTATCTTGGGATTTCTAAGCCAGCTGGCATCATGGGCAGTGATGCCAATAGCATCATACTAGCTCCCCCAAGTTAGGGATTTGCCACTTCCTCGTTTCTTAAATATCTACCCTTGATCTTGCCCTCTCCGGTTCTCAACAATCTTAAGGAGGTAATGGCAGCCCAAGAAATTGTAGATCACAATGTTGTCTCCCAAGACAGGCAGGGGCTTTCCTACAGGATTTGTCCTCCCAGGTTAGGGGAGTGACTGGGAGGAGAAGAATGAATGAGCTTACTGGGGCAGAAGGGCAAATGTATATGGAAAGAGAAGTACAGAACAAGAGAAAAAAAAATCCTTTTTTCAAAATCTTAAAAGCTTCTTCAGACTCACTTGTCAGTTTCACATGCTAATAAGAGTGACAGAGGAGGACTGTATCTTAATGTACTCTTGGACTTAATGAGAAAGAAATCTAACCTGTTCTTAGTAGTCTGGGACTATAAATTAATTTTCCATTAAAATGCTTATACAAATCCAGTCCTGACTTATTGGACAACACCAAGATGGTTAGCATCCTTTACAAAGGCAAATGGAACTGTGTACGCTTATGAGAAGATGCCCTTCCTTCTTAGTCTGAACCATTGAGGAAGTTTAACAGCCCACTTTACCAGTGCAAACCATGCTAACCATTGTGTCTAGTGCAATCATGTGTCATATGATATGTTAAGGTCTGCTTCTTGTGATTATTTTTTAGTGAAGATTTGATTTTTCACTTCATAAATTATGGGAAGCAGTTTTAAAATTATATAACAAGTCCAGGAGTACATTAAATTACAATCCCCTTTCCTTTTTGAACAGATTATGGAGCCTTTGTCTAATTATTAAATGTATTTCAGAAAGTTTTTATCTGTGAAGTATTTTTCATATTGCCAGTCTTTTTTGTTATTAGATTTTTGGAATCATGATTTGATCAGCGGTACTAAACCACTGACAACAATTTATTTATTTATTACATTATGGTGACTGGGTAAGCCATGCTGCTTCAGAATTGAATTTTTTCCTTGCAAGGCCAAAACAGTTAACCCCACAGCTAGTGTACTCAGTAACACTCCAGTTATACAGACACACACACATGTATCATCACTTGATCAGAAGTGTAACTGTTAGACATAATGGGGAGCAGTAAGTACCTAAACAAAACTTCCCATGAGTAAAGCTAATAGTAAAGTACTGCAGAGTCACTAGTGCATGCAACAGTTTTGGGAAATGTGTCACACTTTTAAGCATGTTTTATCTTTAATTTGTAGTTAGCACATCGACAGTTAATATTACGCACAGTTGTGCAACTGCAGGTGACGGTTACATTTTGGTAGCTGGAAGTGATTAATATGCAGATGTTTCCTGTTGAAACATTCTGCTTAACAGGAGGAAGACAATGTTAATACACAAGCAGATGAGTATGCTTAAAGCAGTGAAAGGGATCACTGCATCTCTGCAATCTGACATCAAACATAGCAGCATTACACAGCACCGTCAGACACCATTCATTGCTAGACAAACCAGCAGAGCATTGTGAATGCCAACAGCAGCACCCTAACAAAAACATAGCAAATCACACTAACCTCAGAAACTCTTCCTTTCTTTCACTAAAATCTGCTATGCAGTGTTATGTAACTGGCCTTTTCCCAAGATATGCATGTCTGCAGTCAGACTCAGCAGTGACATAATTTCATACATCATCGCTAGCTGTGGCACTCAAGGTCAGTGATGTAAGATCTGCAAACAGAATGTCACACTTTCATAAATGTTATGTAAAGAGGCCTGCAAGTTTTGTTGTAAGGTTACATAAATTTCCAAGTTAATATGACCTTTATCCTCTTTTCTTCTTACAGTACTGTTTGCTCCATACTGCATTATAACTCTTAACTGCTTGCCTCTAGAATCATGGACATAATCAGAAATACTCAGGGACAATCACTGATAACTTTTTTAAAATATTAAGACTATTAACTTCAGAAGATGACATAATAACATAATGTGAATTAATACACTTTTTCCTGATGTAAAGGAAGTCTACAACTCTGAATATTGTCATCATCTATTAAGTGTAATCCAACACATTTTCTACCAAAATCACCAGTTTTAGGAAGGATTAGGAGGGACAGAAGAAAATTTGGAGCCAAAATTAAGGATGCCTCTGAGAATTAAAGATAGCTGAAAGGTATGGACACCATATATACTGCAGTTTTTGACCTTGCTTGTGATAAATTCTAAAATAAAAAATCTATAAAACTATGTCCTTTCCTCTTCCAGTAAACCTTATAAGTTGCATTCTTGTTTCACCAAATGCAAGATAACAGCAGGGATCATTTTGTAAGCAAACTGCTTAAAATCTTTAGTAACAGTACTGGAAATTTGAGTGTGTTATGTTTTTGTGTAGTGTGATGAAAATAAACATTGACAGATAAAGATAATCTTATATTCCTCTTAAGAATCAGTTCCTGATATTTAGATGATATCTTGAATGTCATATTTTGCACTACTTTTTGAATTAGTGGTCAAAAGTACTCATATTCACAAGGAACTAGAAAGAATGTAGGATAAAAAGAATGTTACTGTCAGGATGCACACCAGTTGTTACCAAGTCACCTAATTTGTCATTGTGAAGAATGTCAGCAAACACCAGCATTTGAAGTAAAACAGACCCCCTAATAACACATAAAATGACACAATGACACTCAATTGCCCAGATTTTCACAGAATGTCCAGAGTTTTGCTTCATATTTTTAGTCTGTTCTTCATAAAATTTGAGGTCTTCTGGTAAATCACTGAGGATAGATGTCACTAAATAATGATATACATTTTAGTTTCAGACGCCATATCCTTCAGAAAATGAATGCTAACACAATTCCTGTTATTCTAGTAACTTTTGAAGTTTATAAGATCAATATTTAAAATATTTCGCTATTTTTGGCCTTTTCTCCCCCAATGTTTGAGGCTTTGCCCAGATTTCTTGTGCTAAGAGGTTGAGAGGTATGATGGCAGCATAGCAAAAAGGCAGTAATAGCTTCATCTCACTTCTCCAACTCTACATCAACTGAAACACCAGAATCAATGTATTATAAGCTAGCTTAGCCCTTAGTAACATAGCACAATATTACACATCCACACTATATACATGTAAACAGCTGCACACACTTTTTCTCATCACTTCTCTCCCACTGAGAAGACAAAATCTCTTTCCAAAATGTGGTGCACAGCTATGCTTTGTTTGATGCATACGTTAACACTTTCAAATAATATTATGAGCTTAGGGACATCAAAACAATACTAGGCAAGTGACCATTTGCTCCATGAGATACATAGCCATGTGCACCTTATGGAGACATGGTTAAATGTTTGTTCCACCCTTTACAAGCACTTAATAGTGCTCACCTTTCGAATCAAGCAGGGCTGCACATGGTCATCCCAAAGTGCATGTGTGTCTATCACTCCAGTTATCAATACTAGTCTTACCAGTATTTAAAGTAGTGCATTGTTTGACCTTTAGTGATAAATTATTGCATAGGCTGGGAATACACTGAGTTAGGAATCTATGATTTCAGTGAGTGTTGTCTGTTTGTTAGTGTAGAATGGTTCCTAGTGTAGGTATTTGCAGAGCTACTGGTTTTGTGAAAGAATAGGAGATCAGTAGGGCATGGTCGTTTGTGCTTGTAAAGCAAGATACAGGACACCTTGCAGCAACCTGCAGTCTACTGAGTACAAGGAGAGTCATGCTAATCTAGTGTCAGGAGAGAGTAAGTATTTAAGACTTTTACCTTTCTCGGTTAGAAATATATGGGATCTTTCTACTTGAGTGATATACTTGGCTTTCTACATGCCAAAGGCAGTATTTTATTTGATAACAGGCCTGATAAGGGGAGAGTAATGGCGTAGGATGACTTCTTTGGATCTTGAAAATATTCCCTTGGATAATATCTGGGCTAGATTGAAAGATTCTCTGACTATGGTGGAAACATATATACTAAATATGACAGCGTTTTCCACATACGTACCCCTACCTCTTATGACCTTATATGCATGAAAAGGTTTAGTATTTATAACGTATAAGATGGGAGTTGCTTTTTGAAGAGGAGTACCATTTATAGCATATGAAGTTGGAGCTATACAAATGCTCTTTAAAACATTTTATATATTTTTGACAGGTAGTTACCTTCTCTCAGCAGCATTATAGGTAGTTAAACAATTTTCAACAGTAATACGTATATTTATATGAAATAAAAGTAATCAGTTACTTACTTGCCAAGTAGATTTGATCACATTTGTGATATTATAATGTAATACAGATTTTACAACTACTTTGACTATTTTAGATTGGACTGGAACTTGTGGTTGAAAAAGGGATTCACAAACAATTAAAGCACTTTGAAGTTTGTCTACTGTCTCTAACTGGAGCAATCAGGGCAGAATCAGATACAGTCACATTAGAGTCAACAACAGCTTATATATCTTTAAAAAAACATTTTGGATACATCAACTGCACTTTTGTTTCATATACGTAGCGAGCTATTGTAGAGCCTTACAAGAAAGACTTTTACATTCATACTCTTCTGGAATGGCCTCTTTATCTCTCTGGTTACATCCCGCAGTGTTTCCATAGTCAGTTTGCAATATGGAGGACCCTGGTTCATATATATATATATATATATATATATATATATATATATATATATATATATATATATTTTTTTTTTTTTATATTGCAACACCAGCTCTCTCCCGCTTTCTCTCCCACTTTGTCTTAAGGTAGTGGTTCAGCTGGCTGAAATACAGGTAGAGTTTGGGTGGAATGTAATCTATCATAAAATGCTTATAAGATGCTTTTGTTCTTTGGACATTTCTCATGACATATTCAGAAAAAAATGTTTTTTGATTCAAGTACAGATTCCAGCTCTGGACTATTTGTTTTTGGAGAATAAGCTATGCAGGGCTTAGTCCTGTGTCCTTGTGTGAAATTGCTTGATAAGGCATGACAATTCAATGAGAATCATGTTGCTGAGGAATCTTATTAGCAGTTTGGACCTCTGTCTCTCTCTCTCTCTCTCTCTCTCTCTCTCTCTCCTCTCTCTCTGCAGCTCAATTGGACTGTGAATAATGATGATATGACTTAATATATACATGAAGCCACAGCTCTCAAAAAATTGCTGGGAACTTAGTTGATATGAACTACATGCCATTATCTTAACCAGTTTGATTAGGATGCCATATCTAAAACAATGAGTGAAAAGGTCACACAGAAAAAAACAATTGGTTAAAAAATACAAAAAGAAAAATCTAGCAAAACTGGACTTTCCACCATGTGATTCCTTAAACCTCTTGTATTAGCGGTGACATGGGATATATACAAATTACCCTTTAAGGACATCAGGTGTTTCAGCTAAATCATAATTCGGAATGTCCATGACTTTTTCTTTTAAGTCTATTTATGGACAAATTCAGGCCAAAAAAAGCCAAACCCTACTAGCTGTGGACATGCATGTGTCTGCCTTCTTACGGCATCATCAGCACAGTATAGTGGAATGTTTGGCTACATTTGGAAACACATGGTTGTCGAACCCAACTGATATCCATAAACTAAAGGATGACTGCAAATATCCCAACTAACAAATCAAAACAATGAGTAAAAAGGTCATGTTAGCCAAACATTCCACTTATGCTGTGCTGATAATGCCATAAAAAGGCAGAAACATGCATGTCCACAGTTCTTCTCTTGCTACCCGAATGTCCGGCCAGTATGCAAAAGATTACAGTCACTGTATGGTGCATGGGATATCTGACATGGCCATAAGAGCATGTGTTATAAAAGTGATGTCTGCACGTACCAGACCTCAGAAATGAGCGCTCCAATCAGAACCAGTCCCAGAGAAGGTAATGCAAGCCTGTGACATCCAAAGATGGAACTGCCAGATAATAGGAGGTGTAGGTGGGAGGGAAGGAATACTGCAACATGGAAGAGAAGGACATCTATGGTTATGGTAAGATTTTACACAACTTTGCTATGTCCTTTTATTTGCATGTTGCAGTACTCTGTACATATGGATGAGTGCCAAAGCTCACTGTGAGGAAGGGGGAGTTGGTCTAGTAGAGTTCTCCAGGAATCCATGAAGGATAGCCCTGTCAAATCCAGCCCTGGACCTGGAAATCTGGTCTATCTTGTAATGCTTTGGAATGCACTGGCATTACCTTAACAAAAACATAGCAAATCACACTAACCTCAGAAACTCTTCCTTTCTTTCACTAAAATCTGCGGCTCAGTTTTATGTAACTGGCCTTCTCCCAAGATATGCATGTCTGCAGTCAGACTCAGCAGTGACATAATTTCACACATCATTGCTAGCTGTGGCACTCAAGGTCAGTGATGTAAGATCTGCAAACAGAATGTCACACTTTCATAAATGTTGGCCAGGATTCACTAATCCTCCGTTTAAGACTAAATAAATCTTACACGGAAACTGCAGCCTAAGAGGAAGATGTCAGCGCCCCATGAATATTCATGAGGGCGCGCTGACTCAACTCTAAGGCTAACACAGAGAGTGCACGAGTGCAGGGTGCGTGTCGGACTGCCGAGCAGTCCAAAAATCCATGCCCCTGCAAGTCCCTCAATCTGCAAATGTCATCTGAAATGAGCGAGTCCGCTCAAATGTGTACATACCCAACACTACACTCCCCCACATTCTAAATCCCTGTACAATTCTAAAATGTAAAACTTTCCTTTTTTTTTATTATTCCCGATATAGCTGCCCGTATTTGCGCATGTTTGCGCGGGTTTGCCCATTGCTTAGCTACAGTTAGCAGTTTAGAGATCGAAGAGGATAATAATAAACTTATATGCAAATTAAGCCAAATAGCAATAGCGTAGTGGTAGAGCCTTTGCACAAAGAGGAGGCATTCGCGGTTCGAGTCCCACCGGAAATCTGTATAGAAAAATAATTCCTGACATTTATCTTTTAAATATTAGTAGAAAGCATTGAAATGGCCTATGTAGAAGTGAACGATATTTTATATATATATATATATATATATATATATATATATATATATATATATATATATATATATATATATATATAAGAAGGCGAAATGGTTATGCATACTGATGAATGCATAAGTAGCGTATCTTAAGCAATGTGAAGCACTACTAAGCAAAGTTGCAAAGTTTACCGGTATTAAGCACATTTAAGTATAATTGCTCATAGCTTAGCACTGCTTTAACTAGAGCAATGGCTTTGCACGGAACTGCGCATCGCGCCAACTAGTGCAAACAAAACATGTTTGTGAGTAGCTGCGCACCGCGCTAACTAGTGCAATGTCGGGCAATGTCGGGCAATGTCGAGCAACGTAGAGCACTGTAGAGTAATGTAGAGCAACGCTGGGCAAAGTTGAGCAAAGTCGGATAAACACAGCCACACCTCCTAGCCAGTCTGGCCAGTAGTAAAATAAAAAGCAATGACAGGCCTCGAACCCGAGATACTGTGCACCATAATCACAGTAGTAAACCACTAAGCCATGACAGATTTTGATATGCATGCACTTTCAACACACACATACATATCAATGGAAGTTTACCCATTGCTAAGCAGGTGTGCTTTCAGCTGAGATTTTTCAAAACCGGCCAATCACATATAAGTGCGGGGAATTAGGCATATTTAAGCCCCATAGGTGGGAATACTTGCCATAACTGGTTGTAGCTCCCATCTGCAGGCACCATGACTGGTGTTGGAGAGGGCTCTCACTTTTGAGCGCAACAGTGGGGCATTGAGGAGTCAAAAGTGATGGTTTGGCTCCTCGTCCATAATCATGATGACAGACTCCTGCAGGGCCAGTTCCAGGGCACTGAATACAAAGCGAAAGCCTGGAACCATCTAGTACATGATCGCACCAGTGCCACAGGCATCCCTCGGACTGGTGAGCAGGTCAGACACCACTACTCAGACCTGAAGAGATGGAAGCAGGACCAACTGAACCAGTGAATACAGGAGGCCCATGGGATGGAAAATGCCCCACTACTGATTAGGTAGCCATGGAATGAAGTATGTAATAACTGCTATTGTAGTTTATATTATGGATTGGTATATGTCTCAATATCACTTAATTTACCTCACAGCTGCAGGTGTCCATGCTGCGAATCAGCAAGCCTATGCAGATAGGCTGCTAAGGCTGCGCCACCAGGCAGGTTAGTAATTATTCTGCATGTATTGTTATATAATATAAGTGAGAGAGCATGAAAAAGAGCGTTGTAACCCATTAATAAAGGTATAATACGTCTTGAATAAGTCTTCTGCATGCACTGTAATATCAAATAAATGAGAGAGTCTCTATAAAAGTGTGTAATGTAATTAATAAAGGTATAATTCCTGGAGTGTGTCCGTGTCACTTTCTTCGATATGTTGTTGTACTCTTGCATTATAGAAATATTACTGTTGTATTAAGCGCTGTCAACCCACACTTGGGTAGGCCCATATAAAGTGGAAGAAGGGAGTGCCAGTAGCTGTTAAGCATATATACAGTCCTCAACAGTTGGTTAATGGCCGGCATGTATAGGTTAATCTGGCACATGAGTAGCGTGTTATTGTGTTCCCCAGAAATGTCAGTGTGCTGCTAGAAATGTAGGGGGCTGATAAACTATAACTGATAATGTCACCTGAACACATCCAGATATGTAGATATATAAATATAAATAAAATATATAAATATGTAGCAGTAATGTCTGCATCCTGGACAGTCTATATGTCAGATACAGGTCAGGTATATAAAGAACTAGCAAAACCCATTTCACAATTTAATGGACATTGCCAAGTGTAATAATACATGTAGGGGATATATACCTGCAGTCAATAGGAATGTAGTGTAAACTATAAGTACATATAAGTTGTTAATGGCGGTATCTTTTTACACCCTACTGTATGTGCATAAACAATACAATTCCACACATTAATGGGTATGTCTAATCTCAAAACATTTGGTGGGAAATATACCCTATTAGTTCAAAAATATCTGCATTTACTTTGATGCATGTGCACTGTTCAAATACCACAATCTTGGTGGCCTGTTGCCACCAATCAATCCTGCATGCTGTTGGAATGTCCACTGTTGTTCTATATATGCATGTGTTATGCTTGCTGTTCAACTGTTGGAACTCTGGTGTGTTGGGTTAATGGGAATAGTACTGCATGCTGTTACAACTAATATGGAATGCTGTTGGCTGTTAACAACCCATGTTGTCATTAAATCCTCCTAAACCTAGAATGTATGGGAAGGCCAGTCCCAGTGGACCCACCTGTCCCACCTCAGCTGGCGATGGCACCTGGCACCTGCAGGTCTGGTGCCCAGCCCGAGACCTCCTCCTCCATTGGTCCTGTGCCACCTTCTAGTGGAAGCACTGCAGGGGATGGGGCTCATCCCCCCCGTGCAACCGTGGCCGGAGGAGGGCAACCTATCACCCTCCAAACGGTCTGGGCTGTGGTGCGTAGGGAGATCGAGCGTTCATTCGCTGATCCTCTATGCCAGCTTGAGGCACGTGTGGTGCGACTCATGGGTGAGCCTGCCCCTCCTACACAGCCCCCAGAAAAGCCACCCTCTGGGCTGTGAAGGTGCAGTGGTGACTGCCCATGCGTGGGGATCTCAGTTCCACTGTTGCCATCTGTGGGCTCATGGGCTTGCGATTTCCAAACATCCTTCCCCGTCAATGGTGTTCACCCACCACATGTGTCATATTCCGCCCCTGTATGCATCTTGTTTGTCTTGTCTGTTTACCTCCCCAACCTACCTCCCCATATATGCCCACTTCCCCTACCACACATTCCACTCTCACCTGAAAAAAAAAAAAAAAAGGGCAATCTGCTCCCCAAAAAAATTACGCCCCATACATAGCTGCCCATTTTGCACACATGTCCGCTGGACACATAAACTGATATTTAATTGGTAGTACAACATACTTTGTTGTCCTCACACCTCTCTCAGGGGTGGAAGGTTTCATATTTTCCCTCCAAATTTCTAGCATATGCACAGCTGTTGCTGTTAAAGAAATGGGCAGCTATGGACCTTCCCTACACCCATCCTGCACATCCCGAGCTATTTTCCCTACTGTCTTTCCCTCCTTGTGCCCCTTTTTCACCACTTTCCTATCTCCCCATTTTCTTTTCTTTCAAAGAAATAAGCGTGGAGGTTAGCGGGAGTAAGCACTTTTAAGCAGTAGTTAGCGGGTTTGCGCGAGTGTGCGTTTGTGTGCGCTTAGCTAAGTATTGCTAAGCTTCGTACAAACCCACACAAACCCGCTTACAACTATTAAAAGGGCCTTAGTCATCCTGCATGTGAGGGCCCTTGTTCTGCTCAGCAGCAAAATAAAACACCACTGTCAGTCTCAAACCCCAGACCTTGGACACGCTAGACTGCATGAAGTACCACTAAGCCACAACATATATACAGCAGGTTGTTGCTGAAATAAATGTATCATGCATCAGAAAGACTGAATGTAAAGGAAGATAGGAATGCCATAACACAAAACCTGTTCTGTGGAACTTTACCAGTAGTTGTTGTGGAATTGCATTACATGACTGTGATAACAGAACCAGCCATTCTAGCAGTAAATAATGTTACAGCAGCACTTTACAACCCCCACACAGTATCATAGCAGGACAATCCCCACCCAAATGTACAAAATACCTGTGTGCTCAGGGTCCCCCAAGGATGTAGGTAGGCATACTCAGCACTGGAATTGTCTAGTTTTCTTGAGCATCCTGTGCTAATGTCAACAATAAAAAAGCAGAAACTGTGCAGAAGTGAGTACATTAATATTCACAGTATAGCAGTTCACAAACAGTACGTGCCAAATTAATAAATCTCAATAACTACTTATGTATGGCAGCTAATTGTATAAGTAGAAAAGAAACTACATGCTCCCACATATCTTGTGTTAGCATTTGTAGGGGTGAGTACAATTCTACACTGACAACTGTGTACTGGAAGTGGCAACATTCAGGTCTGAGTACAACATTCAAATCACTGGCTACACCCCTAGCTTCAGATATAAGAAGTATACCAACCATCTGACTTACACAACGGTGTCCACAGAAGACAAGCATGGGCCCCACTTTGGAAAGCTGAAAGGGCTACGCCTACCTGACTTAGCAATTTATAGCATTGGGTTGCTATGACAGTGAGTAATGCAATTACCACACAGCAGGTTGCATGCAATTACCAAATGGTGGCCACCAATTTGTGCAGAGGCCATCACATGCACATGTGCAGATACCTATAAAAGCAGGCTGTACTTGCTGTCCACACATGCAATCATTCCATTGCTGGTATGGAGAGAGAGAGAGAGAGAGAGAGAGAGAGAGAGAGAGACAGAGACAGACAGAAACCGACATCCACATCAACAGCAACAGAAAAAAAAAAAAATTAATTAAACCAAAAATAAATAAATAATTAAACCAAAACAAACATAAAAAAAATTCACAAACACATACAAAGGAAAGGTATGTAACATATATGTATTTACTGGCATGTTGTAGATGTTTTTGAAGAGCACTCTACATACTATGAATCATCCATATGTGGCAGCAGTACGTATCTATGCACAGATGCCCTGCATAACCACTGCCATGGACAAATCAGTGTGTAGCTCTGTGCAGTGGGATATAACTGTGACATATGTAGCTCAGCATTAAATGTCAAACATCTGATCCATGTTACCTGTGTTCTGTACAGTAGTGTGTGCAATGGCTGTTTGGGAGAGTAGCGCATGCAGCTATATAAACATGGATGTGACAGAGTAACAAATGCATGATAGTCATATTAACGTGTAGCTTAGCATTAGCAACTGCTGTACCAGGCTAGTATACTAATCTAACATTTGCAGCTATATATGTATTTTTATATATATATATATATATATATATATATATATATATGTATATATATATATATATACACCCTCTAATATTACTGTATGCTCACATGTGACACCTGTTCATGTTGCAGCAAGGCCCAACAGGTCAGCCGTGAGGTCCACGGACTTACAACAGTGTGGACCTTGTGTGTGTATGGCACACACATAAGGAGAGATCTTTCTGTGTCAGATATATTAGCATCTGTACATGTGCATAGAGCAAGTGACATACTGCAACTGTTTGTGAAGGCTTGACATATATATGTTGTTGAAGGTTGTTATGTGCATATTTCTATGTAGGTTGTAGTGTGTGGCAAACAAGACAGCATACAGTGCTGGTATATGACATGTGGTGGTTAAACGCTGTGGGTTTGATTCGTCAGGTCTGCAGTGTTGCAGCCAATGAGGCCTGCTAAAGCTACATGGGCTGAGAACACCTTCAATGCATTCCGCACAAGATGGTGCAATATTATTACATAACTGTATACCTCACAACCTTCACATAATTGATATTCCCACCATGAAAGGTGGACTGTATATGTGCCCATATGTATATCTATATGTACACCAATGTATGTTTATATGTATGTGTATATATATATATATATATATATATATATATATATATATATATAGAGAGAGAGAGAGAGAGAGAGAGAGAGACAGGGTCATAGTTACTGCGATAGATGCCTGGTGACACAGCCATGGACTCAAGCTCAATGTTGTAACTGTATTGTCATCCCTTCTGGCAAAAACTCTGTACCCATGAACTACCACATAAGGTGGTAGTATACCTAACACTGAAAGTGTGATAAGAGACCATGGGACACAGGTGGACAGTACTCTCCCTTGTGATAATCACAGTGCCACACTAGTCATGTAATCTGTCTACATGGTGCACCTCATCACATAAGGTGTGTCATCTAGGGAAATAGAGGTCAGTGTTCCCCTCTACTCATCACTCCTAAAACCCATTATAGAGTACAATGCCCCATTTGGTATGTACCTCACAAGACATCTACAGCAACTGGAAAGGCCACAGACATACCACACAAAGAGTAATACCGGCCTCAAACATATGCCCTATGCAGACCGTCCCACAAAACCACAGCTAGACTGTGTCACATAACGCCTAGCCAGAGGTGACCTCTGCCTAACATACAAAGCTATGTCAAACCCAGAGCTGTTGGACATGCTCCACATAAACAGATCACAATCCCTATGAGCTACATGCTCTAGGGACCTAACCTTGTCACGTCAATAAACAGAACATGCTGGAGGGACAGATTCCTATCTCAGAGTCATCCCATACTCTGGAACAAACCACCTATCAATAGCAAACAAAGCTCCTCATTAGCAGTCGTCATGAATAATCCTGATGATTGGATGGGAGATAGGAAATACACCCCGGGAATCACTTCTGTGGCTCTGCTTGACAGGGGCACGTGAAATTAAATTACATGTGTGTCAAAGGCCAGAGTAGCATATGGCTAGGCTTCTATAGGCCCTAGGGCCAATAGCCTATTACCTACCTATGAACCGATACACACCCACATGTACTTGTTGCAATAATTGCTATGTGAGGTTGACTGAGTGTGATGGTGAATTTGTTAGTGAATGTGTCAAAGTTCTGTATATGTGTGATAGCTTAGGGGGAAACTGTTTCTGTCATGGTATTTTGTGTCCTAGCTCTGATCCCAGCAAAAGATGTGTATGCTATTGCTAGGCAGAAACAGCTGTATGGCATATGGTCTGACGTAGTCCCTTGGTGTCGACTGGGGTGTGCCATTGTAGGCTAAAGCAGTACATGTATGCTTATTGATTGGTACTGCTGGTGAATCCAAATCCCGTATGAACTGTAGTACTACCTGAAGCTGTAGGCCTAGAAAGCACAGTATGGTGTATGTCCACATTGCTTGTAACCACTGTTTTGTGTGTTCCCTGTAGTCCTCACAGATTACATACCTCAGGCATAAGATTTTGTAAGTACTGACACACAGTACTGTATGGTACACAGGTAAAGCTCATCTGGGTTGCCACACCTTTGTGTCTTGCATGTATGTCTGATGTGTGTGTGGGTATGCCTGTAACATGCCCTCGGTCATATGTGTGTCACAGGATATAAGTACGTATCTAGTAACATGTATAGTCTAGTACAGCAGTATGCCACCTATATTAATGAACATGCACATATGTTAGGCAGGGGATTGCTATCAACAACTAGTGTGGTATACTGGTAATACTGTAACTGGACTTTACAATCATTGCAATGGATGACATATTTCTTTATGCATTAGCTTGATATATACCTCCTGTGTCTAGGTGGTGTATTGTGTCGCATACAGTGTGCCATGTACTGTTGTATAGTCTTACATACTGGTTTCTCTTTGTTGCTGTGCAGAACATGGTTTGATATATAGAGCATGCCAGGCACTGTCAGGCTATTGTGGGTTGAGCACTGATATGTGGTATTGAAAGTGTGTATCCTCTGACAGCCAATAGGTTGCTATATATGTCAGTTCAGTGATATATGTACTTTAGAATGTTAAGTGCGCCACATGACTTGCTCACACATATTGTTTCATTGTCTTCCATGGTCATGGCTTACCATTGCAACCCTACCTATAGCCAAGCAGAGAATGAAGTGATAACAACCAGCCTGGTTCAGCACTACACCCTGCTGTTCTCAAGAACCAGCCAGGACCAGCATGAGCGGACTGCACTGTGGCAAGATGTTGTCCATAGGGTAAATGACATAGGCATGCATAAACGGACCTATGAGCAGGTATGCCATCACTGCAGTGATTTACTTAAACATGTCCGGCAGCATGCATCTGATGTCCATAGACAACAGCTTGCCACAGGTGGTGGGGTAGCTATCTATCCCCCCCTCACCAGAGTGGAGAAGCTGCTCCTGTGCCTGGTGGCTCCTGGCCAACAACAACAACAGCAAACATGTATCATCATGGAGGCCAGAGCCACCCAGCGAGTTGACACGGAGTGTGCAGGTAATATGGCATATCTGTAGACTACTGTTACCTATATTGGTAGATCATGCATATGTGAAATGTGTACTGTGTAGTTAGAAGATGTGGAGCCTGGTGTTGTGCAATACTGATAATTTGTAACATAATCTGTAGGCCTGTGACTGTCAACCGTTGTACTACTGTAAGATTGCAAACCCACAGTAGCAATGCCACAGTTGTTGCCACTGACATACTGTTTCATATCCTTGCAGGTACCTCTGGTGTGACAGCAAGGCAGCAGACCCATGCTGGTGAGTGTGTTCTACATTTAATACTGCAAATTAAATGTGCATGTCATAGGTGAGGTGTAGGCCATGTACACGTAACACACCTACGCATAATGTATGCTGTGCATGTTTGCTGTGAGACTATGTACATCTCAGTAACGTGAGTAGCTGCCTGAAACACATGCAATACACAGAGCATCCCACACAATTGTGGCAACACTATAGTAGACATTGGCTAGGCAGAGTCGATACACATGCACACAACATACACAATGTTATCATACGCAGTACACGTTAATATGCTACACATGGCATATTCAGACACTCGCTGTAAGGTCACACTCCAGTATTCCAAATGTCCTCCACACAGCACACATAATATACCTGAGGGGTAGAGGCCTATCATGGGGCTGTGCGACACTCTTCAACACATCTTACATTCATGTTAGGCAATGCTCCCTATTGGACACCTTACAAACCCATGTAATAACTGGCTGTAAAATGGTGAATGTAGCCATGGTACTGCAGTTCAGGTACAGTATGCTAGGTGCCAGTCTGGCACACATTAATAGCCTTGAGTGACCACATGATGCTGCATGATGATGGCTCATGGTACTACACCCCACCTAGTTACAGTAACCACAGTACTACACATAGCATTCATTGCTATGCACCTCAATGTTGTGTGTGTGCAAACATATGCACCTATACACAATATGCATAGTAATCACCATTTGTACAAAGTGACACATATATGTCTTGTAATGCTATTGAGTGTATAGGTCACATGACACACATTGGGTATATGTGATGTTTAATGTTGCAGTTGTGTTGTAGCATGCCATGTCATGGCTGGTACTGGCATGTCCACAATATGTCCTACACTCACCATAACCACTGTACAATGGCTATGTTGAGCAATGGCATTCCATCAGGTGTACATGCACCACTCATCCTGTGTGTATACATAGCATACATGTGCTAAACCTGTGTCCACAATTATCTGCAAAGACACAGATGCTCTAATCAGAAATGGATATCTATGTGACACACAGATACACATCCAGCCATGGTATGTATACCTGTGAGTGATGGTGCACAGGACATTGCAGACCTTTTAATACTTGCACAGCAATGTTGTGTCCATGTACACAATGGATTCCAGGGTGAGGCCAATCACTGAACAACAACACACATGCATCAAAGCCATGTATACTGTTATTAGCAAGGGCTGTCTACACTCATACTGCATGCTGTTGAGCACACATGTCCTGCATGCTGACACGTGTGATGTGACTGTTTGGCTTGTGATACTGTACCCCACCATCAACCGCTATTGAGTATGTTCTGGATTGTTGGTGGTGTGTGTGTGTGTGTGTGTGTGTGTGTGCGTGTGTGCCTGCTTTAGTGAGGAGTGCATTTGTGTGCATGTGTGCATGTGTTCATGTTTTCATGTGTTCATGTGTGCATGTGTTCATGTGTGCATGTGTGCGTGTGTGCATGTGTGCATGTGTTCCGACATCATGTACAGGTCGTAAAGTGCGTTTCCTGTCTTCCTCTCACAGGTGCTGAGGTTGGGCTGGTTCAGTGCAGCAGAGAACCCGATGTTACTGAGCCAAATAGTGATAATGAGGATAGGTGTGTTGAGGCACAAGCATGTTTGCCAGGGTCTGTCGTTGGGCCACCAATCGACAGTACACAAATGTCCACCCCATCCATGCACACAGTCATACTGCCAATACATCCATCACCAATGCCCTTAGCTGAGGGATAGTGTACAGTCGGCATTGACCAGGACAGTGTGGTATCTATGGCACATGCATCCCGATGCAGCAGCCATAGCCAGATGTCTGGAATGGTAGCACATAGGCAGATGTCCAGGGGTTCTCGTTGGACCACTGCTACTCATCATGCCCCTGGAAGACATGCCACAGGTCTTACAACCTCACGCATGTTCCAGGCTGTCATGGAGGCACAGGCACGTATGGAATGGTACATCAGACAGGGACTAAGGGCACAGAGGCACATAACACCACTGTAATTGACAGTATCCATGACCTAATAGGTGCCATCTGTAATTACACTGAGCTCACTGATAGACGTTGGGGTGAGACATTAGATGTCCTCCGCAATGTCATGTCCATGTGTCAGGACATTGCAGGACAGTTGAGACGTCGACATGGATGTATGCCAGCAACATCAGCAGCTAGCAGTCACCACGTACATCCTTCAAGTCACAGCCGTTCCCGTAGTGCCAGTACCAGCCCCAGTAATGTTGGGGGTGGGCTGTCCATAGACCGTCCTAGAAGACCACGTGCACGTGGCTCTGGACAGTCCCAGCAGGGACCTGGGTCCAGTGTACATCTGTCCACCTCTGAGGAAAGTACCCAGTCTGGCTTAGTACCTGATACTGTCAGTAGCACACCTGCCAGGCACAGGTACCATATCCGTGGCCAGAGATGGTGATCTGTAAAGCCTGGCAGGTACAGTCTGTGGCTGTCCCACAAATCCCCGTATATGGCAGCCACATGGTGGAACTGTGTGCATGCAGACACACACACACAGAAACCAGACACCTAGGGCTAACACATACCCGCACACATTACATCAACATTGGCCCATAGCAGTACTCTTGGCTCTCATACACACACACACACACACACACACACACACACACACACACACACACACACACACACACACACACACACACACATATACATGTCGATTGTATGGCTTATTGTAGGGCTCTGGTAAACCAACAACACACCCTGTGCATATGATGAAACCTGTGCCACTTTCTGTTATCTGTAACATTGATGCAGGAATAGGCTACCATGGTGCTGATGCACAGGGTGACTTTATAGCAGTATAGCAATGTTAGCATGTTGTCAGCAGTAAAGTGTAATGATATCCTTGAAGGTGTAGCTGAGCAGGCATGACGCATTAAAGCTATGATTGTCAATGTACTATTGTTTACACCAGTGTTAGTTCCAATAGTGTATTGTCCGCCCACGTGCCACTTGGCTGATGTGTGTAGTATTGGCAGCATGTGTTAGAGAGTGGACAGTATGTGTGGGATGTGTGTAGCACAGATATGCAGATGTATATTTGTGAACATGGTGGAGGTGCACTGTCTGCATATACGTGCATAGCGGACACATGGGCAGGGTGACATGCCCTGTATTACACAGTAACACTCTATAGTTCCTACTGGTGGCCAGTATGCATTGTACTACACACATTGTGGAACTTGAGTAAACATGTGTGTATGACATGGTTTGACACTGTGCTGTGGGTGATAATGTTACTATCTGTCATTGTTTTGCATTCTGGTAGTATACATAAGTTTAACAGCCTGACCATAAACAATCGTTAGATGATGTCTTGACAACTGACACACAGATGTAGGACACACAGTAACATTTGGATCCTTCAGGTACTATACTATGCCAGTAACCAGTGGAATTCGCCTGCATTACTGAGACCACTCCTGTTTGGCATATATGCTCTCTTAGGTACAAGCAATCACAGTAGGGATATGTACGTCCACGTCTGGAAATGCATACTGTAGCCTATAATGCATTCTCCAGATGACAGAAAACATCCTCCACAAGGGTATCATACAGACAGATACCTGTTGTCAAACCCATGCTGTAAAGCTATAAGCCAACTAAAGCATAGTCATCCTCCTTTACAAAACATAGTATCCCCACAGTACCACATAGGTAGTAGCCACCAACATGTTGAACAGGTACCAATGTGTACATGCAGCCAAGTGTTACATCATCTCTCCTTTGGTAATCACAGTTCCAAAGGTATTTTGAAATCCCTCGGTGGATCACATAAGCAATAAGGGGTCTGCATGCATATCCACAAAGGTTGTTCTACACCTATAATGAATAGTCATCATTGACAGACTTTGCTGCATTTGAACAGGTCTGAAATATACCTCAGCCATAAACCCTCACTCACACTATGCAATGGAAACCGTAATGAGTGTGTGTGACATGGATGACCTAGGCCAGGGATCACTGCAGTGGCTGGGCTTGTCACAAGCATACAGATGTGACCGAAGATCTGGAAAGCGGCAGCACACTCTGGCAAATATGACAGATGTGTTCATGGAGAAAGCAGGGTTCCCACCTATGAAATAATTGAGGTCACATGTACGTATATGTATTTGCCATACAGCGACCTGACATGTGCAATGCACATACTGTTGTCATACTGATATGTCATAAAGTAGTGAAAGCAAAACCCACAACACATTGACCAACAGTGTCACACACATAGAGCACACACACTCTAAGTGTAGTATTCAAACCTCTACCTAACTACTGTATAGTAATAGAGCAGTATATATTAGAATGACGTGTTATACACATTACTGGAAGTTTTCCTTTCCACAGGTATATTTGTAGGATGGTGACATCATCAGACTTGATAAAGATAAGTATACCACTTTTAAGGTGTTTTACTACTCTCCAGAAAGGTTGCTCCTCTCCCAGGAGTTCACACACACAAACAGTTGTCAAGTGCAGGATTCAAACCCCTACCTAACTACTTTATGATACTAGAGGAGTACACATTAACACAATGCGCTATACACATTACTGGGAGTTCTCTTTTCCACAGGTATATTTGCAGGATGGTGACATCATCAGACTTGACAAAGATAAGTATCCCACTTTTAAGGTATTTTACTAACCTCCAAAAAGGTTGCTCCTCTCCAAGGAGATCACACACAAACACAGCTGTCAAGTGCAGGATTCAAAACCCTACCTAACTACTTGATGATACTGGAGGCGTATGCATTAACACGACATGCTATACACATTACTGGGAGTTCTGTTTCCCACAGATATATTTGTAGGATGGTAATATCATCGGACTTGAGAAAGATAAGTATACCACTTTTAACGTGTTTTACTACTCTCCAAAAAGGTTGCTCCTCTCCAAGGAGATCACACACATCAAGTGCAGGATTTAAACCCCTATCTAATTACTTTATGATACTGGAGAAGTATGCATTAACATAATGCCCTATACACATTACTGGAGGTATGCCTTTACACAAGTATATTTGTAGGATGGTGACATCATCAGACTTGACAAAGATGAGTATACTACTTTTAAGGTGTTTTAGTAGTCTACAGAAAGGTTGCTCCTCTCAAAGGAGATCACACACAAACACACACAGTGCAGGATTGAAACCCCTACCTAACTACTTTATGATACTAGAGGAGTACACATTTACACAACACACTATACACATTACTGTGAATTCTCCTTTCCACAGGTATATTTGTAGGATGGTGACATCATCAGACTAGACAAAGTGGGTTACTTTAGGTGATATTAGGTGGGCTACATAGAAGGAATTTCTAAACACTTTTGCCATGTGATCATCAAAGGAGAGTTTACTATCTCCCTGGGTCCCCAGGGACATAATTACTGGATTACCACCTATGTGGTAATTTGTGTGCACTTTGTTTTATCCAAAGGGGATGACTATGCATTCTTTGGCATTCTGCTTGAGGGCATTGTTTTGATACCAGGTGTCTGTCTCTGTAAGACCCTTCTGGAGGATGTCTATGTCAGCCATAGAGTCGATTATGGACCACAGTTAGCAGTCATCTGCAAACCTGTTCAGCCATACTCCTCCCGTGCTTGCCTGTACTTCTGAGCAGTATCTACTGAACAGGTGGTGCCCCAGGACCAAGACCTGTGGGATGCCATTTGTGACTGGTTTAGAGTCAGACATAGCACCTGCAACTCTGAACATGTGTGTTTGATCTGTGAGCCAGTTGCCTACCCATCCTGTGACGTAGCTGTTAATGTTCAAGCTGGTAAGCTTGTCCATGATGACAGAGCGGGGAATGGTGTCGAAAGTCCTTAGTGAGGTCCAGGTGGGCTGTCTGGACTACTTTCACCTCCATCTATGTCCTTGGTAACTGTTTCAAATGAGTCAACTAGGTTTAGGAGACAGGATCTGCCTTTAACAAAGCCAAGTTGAGTAGAGTTCAGTGTCTGCAGGTCCCCAATGTCTCTATTTATGGGTTCCATGATAATTTGCTCCATAGCTTTGCAGACCAGGCTGGGTTGACCTATAGGGCAATGGTTTCCAGATTCTGTTGTGGTACCCTGTTTGTGGAGCTGGATGACTGTTGGTGTATGCCATTCTTTGGGTACATAGCCTGTGGTAAGGTTGAGTCTGGACAGTGAATGTAGGTGAGGGTGTAGTTCCTTTTGGGGCTGGTGTAAGACGCTGCCGTGAACACCATCCTGTCCCATTGATGCTGTGTTCTTAGCTTTTCAGAGGGCTGTCTACCTGCATGTCCATGAAGTCTGGGGCTCTGCATTCTTCTGGGATGGGCACAGGCCCTTTTGGGGGTGATGGTGGTGGAGTTTGCACTGAGCCTGTCCCCCAGGATGTGGCCAATGTAAGTTGGCTCAGTGTATTTCTTGCCATTTGTCAGTAGCTGACAGCATATTTGGAAGTTGCCACCTAAATTTTGGCATAGCTAATGAAAGATTTGTGGTTGTTATTCTTACATTCCTTGGCAATTTGTCTTTAGAAACTGGCCTTGGATTATTTTATGAGCGATCATTGTTTCTTCCTAATAATGATCAGCGATGCCTTTCCTTTTGTGAAGTTTGCTCTATCATGTGTTCGTTTCCTCCTTCTGTTGTATAGCTTATTTATGGGCGACGACCACCAGATTGGTTTCTTATTTTTGGAGGAGTGCATCTTGGTTTTATTTGGGATGTCTTGATCCATGTATCCCTGTAGATGCTCATAGGATGCACTTGTAAATGATTCGGCAGATTGTATAGCATTATCCTATAGCAAGGGGGCTTTGGAACTTTCCACTTTGGTCTTGGGAAGTGTGCAGTTTGCTTTTGAAAATGTCTTCACAGTGGTTTCCTTGACTGGGGGGGCGGATGTGGATGTCCAGTGTGATCACTTTATGATCTGATGTTACCAGTGAGGGGTTTATCTCAAATTGAAAAAAGAAAGAAACATGGCACCATGGACTGTAAGGTGCTGCTTACAAAAATGCAACATCGGAGTTCAGCTTAGAATATTCAAAAAATGATGTTAACTGACCAAGCTGCAGCTCTGTGTGTAACCCTAAAGGTTGACAAATTCTAGTTGTTGGAATTATAACTTGTTTCTCTTAGCTTTGAGAATGCTAGCCAAACTCAACCCATCATTCAGCCCTGGATGCTTTGTGGCATTCAATCTTAATTGCCACATAACTTCTCTGGTACTAAGTGCCGTTTCCCAATCACCTCCCCTCAAATCTTAAATGACCTTGTCCAGAACAAAAAAACGAATGGACATATTTGAGCAAGTCAAAGAATGCTTAAAAAAAGCATTTGTTTCTTTCTTACTTTTGACCTCATACATATGCTCATATATCCTGCATTTCAGTTCTCTTTCTGTTTTGCCTACATCCTTGGTGCCATGTTTCTTTCTTTTTTCAATTTGATGTTTCACTGTAACATGTAATTTTTATCATTTTCATGTTGATTAGTTGGCCTTTCTACTCTAAATGTTATACATAATTTATTTCTTTTATATTTGCTTTTAAATTTGCATCAACCTTATGTTTTGTAGCCATTTGTCTCCTTGTACAATGTCCCTTAGGTTTATTAATAATTTACACATTAAAGTTTTGACTTTAAGTATTATGGTAGGGACGCATTGGGAAGGGAATTTCATGTTTAGCATTAAAAATGTAATGTAATATTTTTAAAGTTTTAACATTTTGAGTAACTAGAAACATTATGTAATTGTAGTAACTTAAGTACTGTTTCATCAGTAAAGTTGATCATAGAATCAATTGGTTCTTTGTGAAAACAATCAATTAAGGATTCAAACTAATTAACCAATAGTACTTTGGCTAAAGCACTTTAAAAGCTTTGACTGTAGCTGAAACCTGTACACTTGAAAAAGCCCGTTAGCAACGGGCGAAAGCGCTTGTGTTTTATCGTGTGGAATAAAAGACTTGTTTTGGATTTCACTGTTGCTTGGTATTTTGGCATTGTTCAACATCTTTTGAAGTTGTATTTTCTGCAACGTAAATTTTATCTATAATTCCAGAGTGTGGGATGGCGTTGAAAGCCATGGCAGGATCTACATAGGCTGTGTGAAACACCTTACCCTTGTCTATGGTTCTGGTGACTGCTTCAATGTCATCTATTAGGTGTAGGAGACATGATCTGCATTTTACAGACCCAACATGGTTGTGGTCCAGAGTTTGGAGATTACCAATGTCTTTTTTTATAAGTTGTATGATGATACATTCCATGGCCTTGCAGAGCAGACTCATCAGGCTAATGGGTTGCTACTTTCTGGGGTCCGTGGTGTCTCCACCCTTGTGTAGTGGGATAACCATCACTGTGCACCATTCAGCAGGCATAGAGTAGAGCCTGAGGTGAGGCTATGACTGAACATGGTACGTTGGTGTGGTGCCTGTTCGTTCTGTAGTTTCTGTAGAACATAACCTGGGAAGTTATCTGGTCCCATGGATGCTGTGATACAGTTTATAGCCTGCTACAGACCACCCTCCCAAACCCAGGAACCCCACTCGGCCTTCCTGAGAACACTGGAAAATATGAAGGTCTCTCCAAACACCATTATATTGGGTGACTTCAACTACCCAAACATAGACTGGGAGCATTACTCTAGCTCCAACACCCTAGCTCAAAGGTTCCTAGAATTTATAAACTCAAATGCTATGGAACAACTTGTTACCACTCCCACAAGAGGGGAAAACATACTGGACCTGATCATCACCAACATGGAGACTCTATGCTCCAGACCAGAAGTGTATCCCTCACTGGTAAGATCAGACCATAAACTGATCTCACTGGATATTCACATCCCGACCCCACCCCCTGCCCAGAAAACCACAGTGAAAAACTTCTCTAAAGCAAATTTCACACTCCTCAAAACCGAGGTGGAATCCTTCAAAGCCCCCGGGCCTGTGGAAAATACGGCCCAGACCGCAGAATCCTTTATAAAAGCATTCTATGAGCACCTTCAGGAATGCATGGATTATGCAATCCCAAATAAAACCAAGTCCCAATCCTCCAAAGGCAAACGTCCTGTCTGGTGGACCCTAGCCATAAACAAACTATACAATAGAAGGAGGAAGCTACTACATGATAGAGCAAAATCCCAAAAAGGGAAGGCATCTCTGATCAGTGTTAGCAAAAAACTACGGGCACTCATAAAATCGTCTAAGGCCAGCTTTGAGAGAAAAATTGCACAGGACACTAAGGATAATCACAAGGTTTTCTTTAGTTATGTTAGGAACCTGGGTGGGAATTCCCAGATATGCTCAGAATTGGTCCAAAATGACAAAAAATACACTGAACCCACAGACATTGCCAACATCCTAGCTGACAGGTTCAGCGCAAACTTCTCCCCCCTCCCCACCAAAAGGGCAAATATCTATCCGAGCAGAGTGCTGCCCCCCTGACATCTTAGATGCTCAGGTAAGAGCCGCCCTCTCCAAAGTAAAAAACACAGCATCAATGGGACCAGACGGTGTCCCAGGCTGCGTCCTACAAGAACTCCAAGGAGAGCTAAACTCAAACATAAAACTACTGTTCAATCTCAGCCTTACTACAGGATATGTACCCAAAGAGTGGCGTACAGCAACAGTGGTCCCTCTTTACAAAGGTGGTGCCTCAACAGATCCTGGAAACTATCGCCCCATAAGCCTGACTAGCTTGGTCTGCAAAGCTATGGAAAGGATCATCATGGACCTCATAAAAAAGATATTGGGGGCCTACAGGCACTGGATCCTACCCAGTTTGGCTTTGTTAAGAGCAGATCCTGCCTCTTAAACCTGGTTGATTTCTTTGAAACAGTCACCAAGGCCATTGACGAGGGGAAGGTGGTCCACACAGCCTACCTGGACCTCGCAAAAGCCTTCGATACAATGCCCCACTTGGGCATTATAGATAAGCTCACCAGCTTAAATATAAACCCCTATGTCACTAGATGGGTTGCAAACTGGCTCAAGGACAGAACCCACATGGTTAGAATTGCTGGAGCCATGTCAGACTCCAAACCAGTTACAAGTGGTGTCCCACAAGGCTCAGTCCTGGGACCTCTCCTGTTCAGTATATATTTCTCAGAGGTACAGGCCAACACGGAAGGACTGTGGCTGGCCAAGTTCACAGATGACTGCAAACTGGGCGCCATAATCGACTCTCCAGCCGACACAAGCATCCTCCAAAAGGGCCTCATAGAAACAGACAACTGGTGCCAGAGCCATGGCCTCAAGCTAAACGCCAAAAAGTGTATAGTCGTCCCCTTTGGCAAAAACAAAGTGCCCACAAATTACCACATAGGTAGTAATCCATTAAGTACAGAAGAAGTAATTAGGGACCTGGGGACCCAAGTTGATAGCAATCTCTCATTTGAAAACCACGTGGCCAAAGTGGTTAGAAAAACATTTTATATAGCCCACCTAATCATGAAGGGATTCACATCTACATCAGGGGAGGTCATCGTGCCTCTCTACTCATCCCTCATCAGGCCCATAATTGAGTACAAAGCCCCTTTTGGGATGTAC
This sequence comes from Protopterus annectens, assembly GCF_019279795.1. NCBI lineage: Eukaryota > Metazoa > Chordata > Ceratodontiformes > Protopteridae > Protopterus > Protopterus annectens. The sequence goes on from NC_056728.1 coordinate 579,399,857, forward strand.
CTTACCAGACACCTGCAGCAACTGGAAAGACTCCAAAAGTACCTCACCAAGAAGATCAATGGGCTCAAACAGATGCCATATGCTGCCTGGTTAAAGAAACTCCAGCTCTACTCAGTGGCATACCGCCTGCTCAGAGGCGATCTGTGCCTGACGTATAAAGCCATGTCCAACCCGGAATAAATGGACATGCTGCATCTCAGAAAATCCAAATCCCATCGAGCTCTGGCTCGAGACTTGAACCTCAGCACTGAAATAAACAGGACATGCTGGAGGGACAGATTCATAACCCAGAGGCTCCCTTCACTCTGGAATAAAATCCCAGTCCAGGTTAGGCAGAGTACCGCATTGACTCTCTTCAAGAGGAATCTTGATGAGTGGATGGGGGATCGTAGGTTTACCCCGGGTATCACTTCTTTTTTTTTAAATATTTTTATTCATTTCCAAAAACAAGAAAACATGAATGTAGGTTATTTATGACAATGAAGTATTTACAAATTATTTAAAAAGGTAGGCTAAAACCTCTAAACAGATATCAAACATTAAAACCAAAATAAAGTATTTACAAGGGTGTCTATTGTTGACATATAATTGACTTTCTATACAATTGTTTCCTGATTATAATCTGCTGCAGTCATTATTCTCCAGTATTTCAGTTACTTTTTGCCATGCTACGTATAATGATGTAGTTCTTTCAGTTCTTCCTTTAATAGTGTTCATTTCCAATTACAATTTTATCCCAATATGGTTTAATCAAATGGCATTCGTAGAACATATGTTGCCAGTCTGCTTTTATTGATAAATCACATCTCCAGCAGCCAATATTTTTCTTAAACATAAGTTCCATTTTATGAGGGGTTACATAAGATCTGTGTATGAATTGCCATGTAAAAAGTCTCCAATGTAATGAAAGTGATGTCTGCTTTGGAGAGAGAATAATTAGTTTTTTATCTCTGTCATTTGGCACATGTCCATTAACTGATCTATAATAATTCCATATTTTGTCATTATTATGCGTTTTTATTTTTTTGTTTGTTTTATAAATAGATGATAAGTATCCCTTTCCAGTAATGGGTTGATTCATTAGTAATATTATATGTTCTATAAGGTTAGGAACATTTTGTCTTATTGATGGTTGCATTGTTTCTTGTTTGCTTAATATATACTGTCTTAATTCTTGTACATGTAACCACGAACTAACTTCCATATTTAATTTCTGTTTAATCTGGTCTATTGTCAGAGGTTTTCTAGAGTTTAGCAATTGATGCCAATATATTAATCCCTTTTCTTTAAGCATGTTGACTACTTCCATATTAAATGTTATTATATTACCTTGTGTATGCTACTGGATATAAAAGAAATGACCATGCTTTAATATCAGGATTGCTATTAATAAGATTTTGGAAAATTTTTAATGTATAAGTAATGTATTTGGAACTTATATTTTTATTCTTATGTATCATCATATATTCCTTCATCAGCCATAGAAAATTGTTTGGTATGAAATCTGTATACTTATTTGCTACTACAAATCCTGATTTTAACCAGATTCTCTCATGAACTAGCTTCCATTTTGATGTATATTTTGTATTTAGCCATAATGATATTGTTTTAATAATGGATGAATGCAAATATATTTCTATGTCTGGTAAACCTATGCCACCTATATCCCAATCATCTAGATGATACTTCATAACTATCCTTGTTTTTTTTGGATACCATAGAAATCTTACCATTAAATCATTTAATTGTTTTAGGTGCGATTAGCTGGTGGCAAAGAACAAGCTTGTATGACATAAAGAATTTTTGGAAATATGATCATTTTAATTATATAAAGCCTTTCTTCCATTGAAAAGAAGAATTTATTCCATATTTGTATTAGATTTTTAATATTATTTAAGGTCTCTTTATAATTTGTTTCAATTGTAGTATCTAGGTTGTTAGTTATTATAATTCCCAAGTATTTAATTATATTATCGGTAGAGATATATTTATGGTATTGTTTATTTAGATCTTTTTTATTAGTATTTATAAGCAATACATTTGTTTTGTTCTCATTAAATTTAAGACTTGAAAAGTTTTGAATTGTGTCCCATAATGCTTTTAAACTGCTATTATTATTTTTTAAGGTAATTAAAATATCATCAGCAAAAAGTTGAATTTTAAGCTCTAGGCTGTTGTCTAGTTGTATTCCTTCAATATTTTTATCCATACGTATATTATTTGCTAAGGGTTCAATGACTAGCGCAAACAATAACAGAGAAAGAGGGCAGCCTTGTTCTGTGCCCTTAGTTATTTTAATAGATTTAGACAGACAAGATCCCAGTTTTATATAAGCCAATGATTTTTCATATAATGATTTTATTAACAAAGTGAAGTTGTTTGAGAAGCCATATTCTTCTAAAACTAACCACAGATAATCCCAGTTCACTGAATCAAATGCGCTATGTATGGCTAAGCTAATAACATTCATTTTGTTTTTTGTGACATTTATATAATCAATTAAGGAAATAATTCTTTTAATGTTGTCATAAGTGTTCCTATCTTTTATAAAACCTGTTTGATCCTCCTCTATCAAAAGTGGTAGTAATTGTTTTATTCGAGCAGCATGTATTGCCATAACAATTTTATAATCTATATTAAGAAGTGAAATGGGTCTGTATGATGAACATTCACTGGGATCTTTATTTTGTTTCAGAATTGGTGATATTAATGTGTACTTCCAAGAAGGAGGAATGTCTTTACCATTTTTAACTGATGTAAAAACATTCAATAACAACAGTAAAACCTCATTTGATAGTAATTTAAACATTTCTGGGGTGATATTATCTATACCTGGAGCTTTGTATAATTTTAGCTTATTTACTTCAGCTTTAAGTTCTGTCATTGTTATTTGTTTATCTATTAGTTGTACCTGCTCCTCTAATAACCTAACTTTAACATTGTTTTTGAGAAAAGCTTTCAATACTGAATGTGTTTCTGTTTTCTCATTTTGATTATTAAGTTTATAAAAAAATAGCCTAAAAGCTTCTAGTATTCCTTCTAAATCAGATACTTTCTTTTTGGTTTCTATATTATGTATTTCCTTGATTTGATTTGTTTTAATAATCTTTTTAGTCCTATTTGCTATTCTTCGTTGGTTTTTAGGGTTCATTGAATAGTAACATAGTTTATTTTTTTCTAAGTTGATCATTGTTTTGTGGTGTAGCTTCTCTGAGTATTTTTTATTTGTATCTTCTAATTCTTTTATTAAGTTGGTGTTTCCATTTTGAATATCATGCTTTAAATTATCTACTTTTGACTGTAATTCCATTAATTCCTTATTCCACTGTTTTTGTTTATTTTTATGCCATCCCACCGCTCTTCCATATAGGTTATTGGTGGCTCAAGATAGTGGGCTGTTCATAGGTTAGTACTAAGCTAACTGCTCTTGCGAGCCATTTTAAGCCTAGCCAATTATCCCTTGTGAGACTTGAACCCTGCACCTTGTGTATGTAAGGCAAACACCTTAACCATTAGGCCACCCTCCTAACCCTATGCTTTCAATGCATCCCATATATATATTTCAGATACATCTTTTGTAGGATTGATATCTAGGAATGTTTGTGTCTCTTTAATATAAAATTCCTTAAAATCTTTGAGATTTATGTAAGATTGTATTCTTGTTACTGATATCCTTCTCTTGAAACATAAGTCAATCTCAAACGTTATGGTGTTATGGTCTGAAAATGGACATGAAATTGTCTTGACTTTATTTAATTTAGAGGTTAAATCCTTTGTTATGTACACTCTATCTATTCTAGAGTATGTATTATGTCTATGGGAAAAATGTGTAAAGAATAGTGAATCTGGGATAGCATACTCATTTATGTCAACTATATTAAAAGGTTCAACAAACTCAGATAACAACTTTGTTAAAGGTGATCTCTTATGTGTAGTTTTAGTATTTGTGTCAGTTTCTTTTATAATGCAATTGAAATCTCCAGTTATGATTAAATTGCCTTTGGTATATTGTACAATGTCTTCTAAGTGTTGTTTGGCCACTCTAACACCTAGTCCTGGTATCCAATATATATTCACTAATGTATATATCATTTCATTGATAGATATTGTCACTAGACAAAACATTCCTGAGTTGTCATGGAACGTGTTTATGATTTTAGGCATTAAAGTAGTGTTTTTCCACAAAATTGCTACTCCCCTTCACTTCTGATTATAGGTGGAACTTACTAGTATTGTATAATTTTTATTGTTTATTTTATTTATGTCTTCCTGTGTAAGGTGTGTTTCCTGTAAAAATACTAGTTGCGCTTCACATAGCTTTAAATGTCTATAAAGACTTCCCCTTTTGCAGCTATTATTTAAACCATTTACTTTAAGAGATATACATTTTGCAATTGGATTTATATTAGCTTTGCTTTTATCCATATTCATATACTCGTAACAATGTGTAGATGTGTGTACATGAAGAGAATGACTTGTTCTTTCTTCTTCCAACAGTATTACAATAGATTATAGACACCCAATAAAAGAAAATTACAAGATCATAACTGAGAACAATATAAGATAAACATTCACCAAACCCCTCCATGAGAAAAAACATCTCATCCTTGAATGATCTAATCATTCAAGCGATCTCTCTAAGTCTGCATTTCAGCATCCTCCCCCGGCCCCGCCATATGGTAGTTTTATAATGAAAAGTATCTTATATATCTTTTAAGAATACATGTATCTGTCTTTACAGATTACTTAAATACAGTCTTTATCTATTTTTAATATTTTATAAAACACTAAGGCAACACAACTATACATAGATTTAATACTTAACTATTTGGTTTTGTTTAAATTGTAAAGGGAAATCTTTTATTTTAATATATCTTTTGTGTAGCAATAACAGTTATGCATCTTAAAAATAATATGCTTGCTGTCTATCTCCCTTATAGTGTGAGTGGCATTCATAGGTATCAAATTTATTGTAATGGTCTACCTATATATATATATATATATATATATATATATATATATACATACATACATATACATTTATATACATATACATACATACACATACACACACACACACACACACACACATATATATATATATATATATATATATATATATATATATATATATACACACATACATACATACACACACATATGCATACATACAAAAAAAAAAAGTTAAGCATTATATGCATCAGTTAACCATGCCACAAGTGGATTAAATCAGAAAGTATCCGTAACAATGCGTTACATTTGTATTGTCATTTATCAGTAATCTTATAGTTTTCTTTTAATTCAAAAAGTCATATTTTAGTGGTATGAATGTTACTAATTTGTTTTTGGCATTGGTATTATATAGTTTAAGACTATATTTCTTAGCAATTCCTATATATTTATTAGTGCCACTGGCATATTTCATCGCTACTGTACCACATATGTCATATGTCAAATAGCAAATCATACTCCTTATGATATTACAGGATTTATCTGCAGCATTATAACTGTAAGGTTGGAAAATATGAGAAGCAAAGTAGGCTTTAAATATGCTATAACACAATTGTTTGGTACTTATTACTGCCAACTCTTCTACATACACAGGAAAAGATAACCTTATATGACCATCAACCATTTTCCTTCATTTTTCGCTTCATCCTTCTATTCTCCATTTTTAATAAATATTTGTTTCTATTGTGGCTTCTTTGAATTTAGTGATCACTTCTGTGTCACTGTTAGACAGAGGCACAGTATACTAACCTCGAAAAAGGGCATAGCAAAATTAATTTAAAATGGGTGGCGAAAGCCAAACACACTCTGGCTAGGCTTATAAATGCCCTAGGGCAGATAGCCTAGTATGAACCTATGAACCAATGATACTGGCTTTGGAGAGTGTTTTTTTACCTGCGCAGCCGTGATGACAGCATCTTTGCAGTCTTCCATTATAGAGATGTGCTCTTTCATGGGTGAGAGGGGGGTAAGGTTAACACTGATCCTATCTGCCAGGATGTTGGCAATATCAGTTGGGTCTGTACATTTAGTGCCATTGAGCTATAACTCAGAGCAGATCGGAGTGTTGCCATGACATGGACCTGTCTGTTGGGCAGAGATCTCCTGAGTAGACAGTATGCAACGGAGTACAGATTGAGTTAAATTCAGACTTGTTGCATGGGGCAACTGTTTGAGGACAGTAATCCTGTTGAGGTACTTCATTGGTCTTTCCAGCTGCTGAAGGTGCCTAGTCAGATTCATCGCAGGTGTGTTGTGGTACTCTCTGACGGGTCTGATGACTGATGGGTAGAGGGAACCTCCTTTGACCTACATGCAAAGACCTTGGCAGTTTGTGGGAACACATAACATGATTTTCTGACCACTTTGTGAATGTGTTTCTGGAAGTACAGATGACTATCCACATTTGTCCATAGATCCCTTATTATCACCTCCATATTTAGGGTGTTGGCACCTATGTGGTATTTGTATGACTGTAGCTTGAGGACATACTTTTGACACCACATCTGTCTGATTGAGACCCTTTTTAAGGATTTCTCTGTTGTCCCAAACATCGATTATGACAACTTTTTTGCAGTCATCCACAAACTTTGCTAAACATAGCCCTCGTGTGTTTGACTGTATTTCTGAAAAGTATACACCAGACAGGAGGGGGTCCCAGGACTGAGCCATGGGGGACAGCTGTTGTTACCAGCTTGTACAGGAGACCACTAATCTTACCTTGTGTGATCTGTCTGTGCCCCAGCTGGCAATCCATCAGATGACTGACGTATTTATGCACAGGTTGTTGATTTTGTGGATATGACATGTGTCTGGGATGTTGACAAAGGGCTTTTCAAGGTATATGTGGGACATGTGTAGCTCATTTCATTGATGTATGTCCTGGGTGACTGCCTTGTAAACAGTCTAGCAGGTTTGGGAACCATGATCTGCCCATGACCAAACCGAAATTGGTAGGGTTGGGTGTTTGTAGCCTCCCAATAGCTCTGTTTATGAGTTCCGTCATGATGGACTCCACGGCCTTGCAGATCAGGCTTAGTAGGCTTATAAAACAATAATTCCCATGTTCTGTTGTGCACCAACACTTGTGGAGTGTGTCAAACGTTGCTGGAACACATTCAACAGTTTCATATCCTGTACAGAGGGTGAGTCTCAACAGACTGTTCAGGTGCAGGCTCTGTTTGTTCTGGAGTTCACTTATGACACAGCTAGGGAAACAATGTAATCCCATAGATGCTGTGTTTTCAGGTTTGGAAGGAGCTGTTTAACCATTCTATATGTGATATCTGAGCTTTCACAATCTCCAGGTATGATGATAGGGCCTTTTGTCAGTGAGAGAGTGGTATGTATGTATGGGCCTGTCTGACAGAATACTGGCAATGTAAGTCATTTACAGTTTGCACAGACTCAGGACATATATGAGTGTACATTGCTATTTATGACATAGCGGAAGGAAGTGTCATGGTTCTCTATGGACTCCTTCCCAGATACTTTTGCCAGAACATGGATTGGATAATATTTGGAGTGCACATTGTTTGTTGATGATACTGATTGCAGGTTTATTGAACTTCTTTGCTTTTTCACTTTCTGTGAACAACTTAAGTACTTGTGGTACATAGTTTGATTATGACAGGGTTCCAATATATTATATGTGTCTGTTTTCATATAACTGTGTGCAAAAGGCAGGAATGGTGAATAGTGACAGGTTCCTGGGGTGAAACATGCAACTGCCAGATATGTGTGGCCCATTGCTGTACTCAGACATGGCCTGTGTGAGCATGCCCAGTATGACCATTCAATGTGTTGCTGAATGAAATGCACTACATTTGTTGAAGTGTGTGAGCACACCCGGTATACACATTTATACTATATGTGTGTGGAAAATCAAGTTGTATTTTTACTGCAGGGCTCACCTTTGTGTCATAACTCAACAGGGATCATGCTGTGCCTGCAGGGCTTCCATGAGACACTTTGCATAGACTTATCAACATTTCTACATACAGGAGGGACAGCTATTCTTTGTACGTTTCTACCCGGGGCACACCTGATTGTTACTGTGGGTGTACATAGGATGAGGGGTTCACCTAACACTTATACACATTTGCTAGGCCTGCACTGCTATGTAAGGTACACCATTTCAGTCTGTACTGTTGCCTATCGTACTGGCTTGAGACATACTACTGTACTATGGATCTTAGCATCCAGTGTCACGTATATTAGATTGCGACTTCATAGCCTACCCAACCTACATCACACCACCTAGCCCGCTGTTCTCTGTCTGCATAGGCCTGTGGAGGAGGTTACCCATACGCCTCTTTAGGGTCATGATACAGCATTTCTTTGTGTTTGCATTAGTGTAAAATTGTCCTGCTGTGTCTGTGCCAGTGTAATGCTGTCATAGCTTAGTGGGTCAGTACTGTGACTATAGTGCACAGTATCCTGGGTTCGAGCCCTGTCACTGCTTTTTATTTTCATGCTGGGCACACCAGACTGTTTAAGGAACAGTAAAGCAAATATGAGCATGTTTACCTGACTTTGCTTTGCACGACTTTGCCTGACCTTGCCCAACATTGCTCAATGTTGCGCAAGTTAGCACGGGCAATTTTGTTTACATATACTAAATAGTGGTAAAAGCTGCTTAGCACTGCTTTATATTGCTAAAAGCATGGCAATCATGCCTCAGGTGGTGCTGCAGGGCTGCCTATGTCGGATGCACATAGTACACTCCCTATACATGTTTGAAAACAGGTAGTGTCAAGTTAGGCATCCCTTTTATTTTATGTGCGAGTCAGAGAGAGGTATCATTTCCAAAGTTCCTACTGAGCCAGTGCATGTGCTATGCGTTGCCTCTTTGCCAAGGCCAAGGCATACTAGGCACACCTCCTTCTGCCTACTGGGGCAGGCTCAGGTTGTTCCTCCTCTGAGACACGCTGTGCCTGTGCAGGCCTTGGCAACGGTGGAGGGCTGTTGGCCCTGCCCCATGCTGTTCCTGCTGCAGCTGTTTTCACAGGATCATATTGTGTAGCATGGCACATACCATGACAATTTGGGTACATGTAGTTGGTGAGTACTGCAAGGCTCCACCAGATGTGTCTAGGCACCGGAACTGTGACTTGAGCATCCCAAACATACGCTCGATTACATTTTGTATTTGTGCGTGTGCCTCATTATGGGGTTCTTGTTCAGGTGTGTGTGCATTTCTGATGGGTGTCATCAGCCACGGCTCCAGTGCATATCCAGCATCCCCCACTAGGTGACCGTCAGGGATGTCCCCATTGGCAAATGTCTGATACAGCTGCGTCAGATGCCAGATATGGGAATCGTGGTAGCTTTCAGGGCAGCCAGCACACGCATTCAGTATTATGCCCTGGGCATTGCACACGACCTGGCAGTTGATGGAGTGGACACCCTTGCAGTTGATGTAGGTCCTACCCCGTTCACCGGCTGGTGCATTGATGTGTATGTGCATGCAGTCAATTGCACCCACTACCTCAGGGTATTCCGCTATTTGCTGGAAGAGATGCATATTGCTGGCCAATGCCTCACGGGAATTGGGGAAATATACATGATTACCGATATGTGCTGACATGGCATTCAGGAACTGGTGCAGTACCCTGGATACTGATGCATGTGAAATCCCCTTCATATCACCAGTTGGTCTCTGGAAGGTACCTGTTGCTAGTATTCTTAGGCCAACACATACCTTGATTTCCACCGGGATGGGTTCCCCTCTGTTGGTTCTGTGTGTGAGGCATGGCCTGCACAGCTCAACAATTTGCTGCAGGAGGTCTCTGTCCACTCTAGCGCTCCACTATCTCCAGCTCATGTAGCCCCTGGTAGGTTACCCTGGGTCTGTACACTCTTCTCCATCTCCTCACTGTGGGTTGCTCAGCAGCATTCGCAATGGCACCACCCTCAGCATCTTGCACATGTTGCCTTATAATAGCAATGGCAGCCCCTAACATTTTTGTCTCAGTTAAGCTTTTTAAGTTTTCACTTCTCTTTCTATACTGCAGTGTTGCAGTGTTTCTGAGTAAAACATGGGGGAATGTTGTTTGCAGATTTTTAAGTGCTGGGCTGGGCTGGGCTAGTGCACTGCCTGTGTAATTGGCTGATTCTGACTGATTTCACCTGGTAGCTCTGCTAGTTCTCCTTGGTTAACTTCCTACTACTTCTTTTCCTTCCTTTTCCCTTTCTGTTTCCACAGGGAGCAGTGCTGCACAAACAAACAGGCTTACACAGGCTTAGGCGGGTGCACATCCATGCACACAGGCTTAGCCAGCCTTACGCAGGCTTACACAGGTGCATGCACGTGCACACAGGCTTAGACGAGTTCACAGGTGCGCACACAGTGTAAGCATCTTTGCAAGAAACTTTAGTGATATCCACGGCATACACCTTCAGTTTCTGGGTTTCAGTTAAGACAACTGTAGATGCGCCTCTTCCAGTCCTGAGTAACTCACAGCAAACACATGCCACTCTGCTCCAATAAGCTTACAGTCTTTCATACATACCCCCTCATGAAGTCACCTATCGTCTACTCTACTACTCCCCTAATCCTACACTTACACTCTAGGGACATGGTTCACATGGCATGGAAAATTGGGATTCACTATCCTTATCCTCATTTGCATAGAATTGCCTACTAATGCTTGATTATATCTCTCAAACTTAGCTTCCCCCCTTAGCAACCACTACTCAGTAGCCATGTTGTCTTCAGCCTGCCATTCACCTGCATGGCAGAAGAATATTTTTAATAAAAATGCCTATTTTTGCCTTTTTTTTTATTTTCTGGTTTTTATAGTGCCGCACGTTTGCGCGGCGCTGTGCTATGCTTAAACATCGGAGATCGGGGAAAAAAAATAATTTTTATTGTTTTGCAACAGATATAAATGCCAATGGCCTTATATTTGGCCATTGGCATGCTTCCTCAACTGGATGCATCCTTTATTTGGAGCTATCATAGCTCCGTTTTGCTATTTGCAGAACGGTACCCCGTTACCAACCAAGTACGTTTCTGCAAATAACTCTGCTCTTCCATGGACAGGATAGTGTTTCCTGGATTGCAAAATTACCTCATTTGCATAGCTTTCAGCAGCAAGTGAGGTAATTTGCATAACATGACGATGTCTGTGCAAGAGTAGTTTTAGGAGCTCTCATGCACGCCCCTGCCAGCTGTTGCTGGATCACTCGGCAGACATATTGGCTGTCTGCCAGCTTACTCTGCTCTTAGACTCCGTGCAAGCCTTTGTGAATCCAGCCCATTATGTAAAGAGGCCTGCAAGTTTTGTTGTAAGGTTACATAAATTTCCAAGTTAATATGACCTTTATCCTCTGTTCTTCTTACAGTACTGTTTGCTCCATACTGCATTATAACTCTTAACTGCTTGCCTCCAGAATCATGGACAAAATCAGAAATACTCAGGGACAATCACTGATACTTTTTTAAAATATTAAGACTATTAACTTCAGAAGATGACATAACAAGATAATGTGAATTAATACACTTTTTCCTGATGTAAAGGAAGTCTACAACTCTGAATATTGTCATCTATTAAGTGTAATCCAACACATTTTCTTCCAAAATCACCAGTTTTTGGAAGGATTAGGAGGAACAGAACAAAATTTGGAGCCAAAATTAAGGATGCCTCTGAGAATTAAAGATAGCTGAAAGGTATGGACACCATATATACTGCAGTTTTTGACCTTGCTTGTGATAAATTCTAAAATAAAAAATCTATAAAACTATGTCCTTTCCTCTTCCAGTAAACCTTATAAGTTGCATTCTTGTTTCACCAAATGCAAGATAACAGCAGGGATCATTTTGTAAGCAAACTGCTTAAAATCTTTAGTAACAGTACTGGAAATTTGAGTGTGTTATGTTTTTGTGTAGTGTGATGAAAATAAACATTGACAGATAAAGATAATCTTATATTCCTCTTAAGAATCAGTTCCTGATATTTAGATGATATCTTGAATGTCATATTTTGCACTACTTTTTGAATTAGTGGTCAAAAGTACTCATATTCACAAGGAACTAGAAAGAATGTAGGCTAAAAAGAATGTTACTGTCAGGATGCACACCAGTTGTTACCAAGTCACCTAATTTGTCATTGTGAAGAATGTCAGCAAACACCAGCATTTGAAGTAAAACAGACCCCCTAATAACACATAAAATGACACAATGACACTCAATTGCCCAGATTTTCACAGAATGTCCAGAGTTTTGCTTCATATTTTTAGTCTGTTCCTCGTAAAATTTGAGGAGTTCTGGTAAATCACTGGGGATGGATGTCATTACATAATGATATACATTTTAGTTTCAGATGCCATATCCTTCAGAAAATGAATGCTAACGCAATTTCTGTTATTCTAGTAACTTTCAAAGTTTATAAGATCAATATATAAAATATTTCCCTATTTTGGGACTTTGTTCCCCCATTGTTTTAGGCTTTGCCCAGATTTCTTGTGCTAAGACGTTGAGAGATATGATGGCAGCATAGCAAAAAGGCAGTAACAGCTTCATCTCACTTCTCCAACTCTACACCAACTTGAAACACCAGAATCAATGTATTATAAGCTAGCTTAGCCCTTAGTAACATAGCACAATATTACACATCCACACTATATACATGTAAACAGCTGCACACACTTTTTCTCATCACTTCTCTCCCACTGAGAAGACAAAATCTCTTTCCAAAATGTGGTGCACAGCTATGCTTTGTTTGATGCATACGTTAACACTTTCAAATAATATTATGAGCTTAGGGACATCAAAACAATACTAGACAAGTGACCATTTGCTCCATGAGATACATAGCCATGTGCACCTTATGGAGACATGGTTAAATGTTTGTTCCACCCTTTACAAGCACTTAATAGTGCTCACCTTTCGAATCAAGCAGGGCTGCACATGGTCATCCCAAAGTGCATGTGTGTCTATCACTCCAGTTATCAATACTAGTCTTACCAGTATTTAAAGTAGTGCATTGTTTGACCTTTAGTGATAAATTATTGCATAGGCTGGGAATACACTGAGTTAGGAATCTATGATTTCAGTGAGTGTTGTCTGTTTGTTAGTGTAGAATGGTTCCTAGTGTAGGTATTTGCAGAGCTACTGGTTTTGTGAAAGAATAGGAGATCAGTAGGGCATGGTCGTTTGTGCTTGTAAAGCAAGATACAGGACACCTTGCAGCAACCTGCAGTCTACTGAGTACAAGGAGAGTCAAGCTAATCTAGTGTCAGGAGAGAGTAAGTATTTAAGACTTTTACCTTTCTCGGTTAGAAATATATGGGATCTTTCTACTTGAGTGATACACTTGACTTTCTACATGTCAAAGGCGGTATTTTATTTGATGACAGGCCTGATAAGGGGAGAGTACAGGGGTAGGATGATTTCTTTGCATCTTGAAAATATTCCCTTGGAAATTATCTGGGCTAGATTGAAAGATTCTCTGACTATGGTGGAAACATATATACTAAATATGACAGCGTTTTCCACATACGTACCCCTACCTCTTATGACCTTATATGCATGAAAAGGTTTAGTATTTATAACGTATAAGATGGGAGTTGCTTTTTGAAGAGGAGTCCCATTTATAGCATATGAAGTTGGAGCTATACAAATGCTCTTTAAAACATTTTATATATTTTTGACAGGTAGTTACCTTCTCTCAGCAGCATTATGGGTAGTTAAACAATTTTCAACAGTAATACGTATATTTATATGAAATAAAAGTAATCAGTTACTTACTTGCCAAGTAGATTTGATCACATTTGTGATATTATAATGTAATACAGATTTTACAACTACTTTGACTATTTTAGATTGGACTGGAACTTGTGGTTGAAAAAGGGATTCACAAACAATTAAAGCACTTTGAAGTTTGCCTACTGTCTCTTACTGGAGCAATCCTCTCACCAAGAGGATCAATGGCTTCAAACAGATGCCCTATGCAGCTCAACTGAAGAAACTCCAGCTGTACTCGGTTGCATACCGCCTACTCAGAGGTGATCTCTGCCTGACATACAAGGCCATGTCCAACCCAGAATTGATGGACATGCTCCACCTAAAGAAAACCATATCGCCTCAAGCCATGCGCTCTAGGGATCTAAACCTCACCACAACATTAAATAGGACATGCTGGAAGGATAGATTCCTGTCCCCGAGACTTCCCATTCTCTGAAAGAAGATTCCAATCTACATTAGGTAGAGATCCTCACTAACCCTCTTCAAGAGAAACCTTGATGAGTGGATGGGAAACAGAAAGTTTACCCCAGGGATCACTTCAATGGCTCTTCTGGACAGAGGCACAGGGACGTAATGTAAGGGGGCGGGGAACGCCAACACAATCTGGCTAGGCTTATAAATGCCTTCGGGCAGATAGCCTAGTACCTACATATGAACCTATAACTGTAATCAGGGCAGAATCAGATGCAGTTACATCTCTCTCTCTCTCTCTCTCTCTCTCTCTCTCTCTCTCTCTCTCTCTCTCTCTGTAAGATGCATTTGTTCTTTGGACATTTCTCATGAAATATTCAGAAAAAAATGTTTTTTGATTCAAGTACAGATTCTAGCTCTGGACTATTTGTTTTTGGAGAATAAGCTATGCAGGGCTTAGTCCTGTGTCCTTGTGTGAAATTGCTTGATAAGACATGACAATTCAATGAGAATCATGTTACTGAGGAATCGTATTAGCAGTTTGGACCTCTGTCTCTCTCTCTCTCTCTCTCTCTCTTTCTCTCTCTCTCTCTCTCTCTCTCTCTCTCTGCAGCTCAATTGGACTGTGAATAATGATGATATGACTTAATATATACATGAAGCCACAGCTCTCAAAAAATTGCTGGGAACTTAGTTGATATGAACTACATGCCATTATCTTAACCAGTTTGATTAGGATGCCATATCTAAAACAATGAGTGTAAAGGTCACACAGAAAAAAACAACTAGTTAAAAAATACAAAAATAAAAATATAGCAAAAATGGACTTTCCACTGTGTGATTCCTTAAACCTCTTGTATTAGAGGTGACATGGGATATATACAAATTACCCTTTAAGGACATCAGGTGTTTCAGCTAAATGATAATTCTGAATGTCCATGACTTTTTCTTTTAAGTCTATTTATGGACAAATTCAGGCCAAAAAAGCCAAACCCTACTAGTTGTGGATATGCATGTTTCTGCCTTCTTATGGCATCATCAGCACAGCAAAAGTGGAATGTTTGGCTAACATTTGGAAACACATGATTGTCGTACCTAACTGATATCCATAAACTAAATGATGACTGCAAAATATCCCATCTAACAAACCAAAACAATGAGTCCACAGTTCTTCTCTTGCTAACCGAATGTTCCGCCAGTATACAAAAGGTTACAGTCACTGTATGGTGCATGGGATGTCCAACGTGGCCAGCAGAGCATGGGCTATAAAAGTGATGTCTGTGCATACCAGACCTCAGAACTGAGCGCTCCAGTCAGAACCAGTCCCAAAGAAGGTAAAGCAAGTCATGTGAGATCCAAAGATGGAACTGCCAGATAATAGGAGGGGTAGGTGGGAGGGAAGGGATATTGCAACATGGAAGAGAAGGACATCTATGGTTATGGTAAGATTTTACACAACTTGTCTATGTCCTTCTATTCACATGTTGCAATATTCTGTACATATGGATGAGTGCAAAAGCTCACTGTGAAGAAGGGGGAGTTGGCCTTGTAAAGTTCTCCAGGAATCCATGAAGGATAGCCCTGGCAGATCCAGCCCTTGACCCGGAAATCTGGTCTATCTTGTGATGCTTTGTGAAGTTGTGCACAGAAGACTAAGTGGTTGCTTCAAGCATAGTTGAAGTGTCCAATCCTTTGAAGAATGCTCCAGAAGAGGCCATTGCCCTAGTGAAATGTGCTTTAACACTGCCATGCAAGAATTTCCTATGGTGTTTGTAGCAAAATGTAATAGCTTTGGAAATCCAGGCTGAAATGGTTTTCTTAGATACTACTTTTCCTAGGGCCTTGGGATGGAAAGAGTAAACAGTTGGTCAGCCTGTATGATGTTCCTGATTTTGTGCAGCTAGAATCTGAGCTGTCTGTGCACATCCAGGGAATGTAGTACTATCTCAATGTCTCCCTGTGAGTTGGGAAAGAAAGTGGGTAAGTGGATGGCTTGGTTTAAAGAAAGGTCATTGACCACCTTGGGCATGAAAGATGGGTTGGTTCTAAGGTTTACCCTATCTCTATGGAATATGAGAATGGGTGGAATAGCTTTGAGGTCTTGCAACCCACACACTCTTCTACCTGAGGTCAAGGTCACTAGAAGGACAGTCTTTCATGTGCAGTGTTTTAGGGAAGCTTTGGATGCTGGCTCAAATGGAGAGAGTGTGAGCGTCTCTAAAACATAGTTCAGGTCCCATGGAGGGAGAATGGACTTCCCTGGTGGCCTGAGATGAGGTACCCCCTTAAGGAACAGTTTTGCAAACCATCTGGAAGCTAAGAAGGGGTCCAAAGGGAGGCATGCAGAAATGGCAGACATATGGGCCTTAATGGATGAGAATGCTAACACTGTCTGCAAAAGTTCACATAGATAGGACAGTACTAGAAGAGTTTTGCTTTGTAATGGTGCCAACTGCCTTTTAAGACACCATATGGAAAATCTTTTCCACTTGGATACGTAAGATCTCCTGGTATTGGGTTTTCTGGCCTTCTGAAAGACAGTGAGCATGTCCTTGTTGTAAAGGTGTCAGACAGATATTAGAATCTTATCACCTACAGAGTGTGATGAAGATATTGCCACTGTGGGTGGATTTGGTTTCCCTTATCCTGTGTGAGAAGGTCCACTCTGATGGGTAACTTGTGGTGATTGCCCTTGGATTTTTTGGTCTGTCCTGATGGATCTTCAGCAGGACCTTTTGAACAACAGAGAAGGGAGGAATGCATAGAGAAACATCCCCTTCCATGAAATTGAAAAGGCAACTCTTGCCATCACTGGTGGCTCTGGTAGTCTGGTGCAGAAGGAGGGAAGTTGACTGTTGATGGAGGAGGCAAAGGGGTCTATTTGAGGTGTACCAGGTCCAGGAAAACATCCCTTTGTAGCATCCATTCATGAGCCATAGTCATGGACCTGCTGAGGGAATCTGCCTGAGTATTCTGTTTGGAAGGTATGCATACCACCTGTAGTGTAACTCCCTGACTGGTGGTCAATTCCCACACCAGAAGAGCTAGTCTGCAAAGTAAGTAAGATTTGGTTCCGCCTTGCTTGTTGAGATATCACAGCACTGTGGAATTTTCTGTAAACAGCTTCATGGATCCTTGTTCAAGTCTAATTTGGAAGGCCCGCAGTATTGCCCTAATTTCTCTCACATTGATGGGCTCTTGCCTGTGTGATACTGGGCACACTCCCTGCACTTTTAGGTGCCCCAGAGTTGTGTGCCAACGTGAGATCTGAGGCATTTGTGTACATAATCTGTTTTGGTTGAGAGGGTTGGAGTGGAAGACCCTGGTTGAGCTTCACCTAATTCAGCCACCAATGTATCTTCTGCTTGAGGCAGGGCAGGAGGGGCCCCCTGTACTCTAGGGGGTGGGAATTCTGCATCCAAACAAACCTGAGGTACCACTGCAGTTTCATGCTGTGAAGTATTGCTAAAGGTAGCATGGGTATAGTGGACGCCATGTAGCCTAGGAGCCTGAGATACTGCCTTGCAGTCATTTCTTTGGTGTGAAGAACCAAAAGCAGATAATGTGTGAAGCTTTCCACATTTTGAGGAGGAAGGTAAGCTTTCATTATGTCTGTTTGAATCCTGCACCCCAGGAAGACTATGTCTTGTGTAGGTTCCAGTTGAGATTCTGGTAAATGATCTGAAACCACAGTGACTGTAGGAGTGCAATGGTTTTTTGTAAGTGTAGTAGGACAGACTGTTTGCAGTCTGCCTGAATGAGCAGGTGATACAAATATGGGAATATTTGGATCCCTTGTGTCCTGCAGAAGGCAATCACTGGTGCCACACATTTGGTTTGGACTCTGGGTGCAGCAGAAAGCCCAAAGGGCAAAGCAGAGAACTGAAACTGAGACAAAGCCACTGAGAAGCTTAGCTACCTCTTGAAGCTGGGCCTTATGGGGAAGTGGCGATAGGCATCCTTGATGTCCAAGGGCCATGAACCCTTGAGGGAGGAGGAGCGGGAAGAGAGTTGGCAATGTAAGCATCCTGAAAGTGGGTACATGAAGAAAGAGGTTCAAATGTGAAAGGTCTAGAATTAGCCTCCAGGGGCTGTCTTTTCTTGGAACTAGAAAAGTCCTGGAGTAAAAGCCCTTTCCCATAGCAGACTGTGGGCCCAGCTGGACGGTACCTTGAGCCATAATGCTGTCAAGCACTGGTGTTAAGAGGGGAAGTTGTTCTTTCTGATTAACTGAGTTTTTGAGAGATAATTTCTTTGAAACTTTGGAACTGGGGATACCAATAGATGCTTTAAATTTTGCATCTCTTTCCCCTTTTGTTGTTAGAACTTGAACAACTCTGCAACCTTTGCTCCAAATAGGGCTGAGTTGTCCAAAGGAGCATCTACCAGCTTAGCTCTAAAATCATCTGGTAGAGGCTGAAGGAGTAACCAGGAATACCTTCTTAAGGCTGATGCTGATGCTGCTAACCTAGCTGAGGGTAAAGAAAAAACTCACCAGTGCAGACTGAATATTCAGATAGAAAAAATAAATCTCCATAAAAAAACAGCTGGATAACCACAGCTGAATTTACACCATTTTAATAAAAACAGTAAATCGAAAACATATAGGACAAGCGCTTTCGCATAAAACAAATGCTTCCTCAGATCCTCATATTTAACAAAAATAGTACATATTATATTTATAATACAAACTGACCAATCACAATAATGAAAAATGGAGCCAAAATGACATCACCATTAGTAGGAGGATATCACATATCAAATCATTTATGCTTGTGATTCTTTAACTTCAGCCCCTTAAGGGCGGGTTTAATACTAACACAATTGTTAAGACCAGGAAATCTGTATGCTTGCATCCTTAAAATCCATTTCAAGTCATTCTGTTCCAAGTAGTTGTTCACATCACCTCCTCTCAGAGTTTTATGCATGCACTGTAACACCCTAAATGTAAATTGATGTTTAGGAAACTCTAGCTGATGTTTGGCTAGTGCATTTTTAATATCTCCCTTCCTTATATATGAGAGGTGTTTAAGTACTCTATCTCTTAATTTTTGGATAGTTTTGCCCACGTAAAAACATGAGCAAGAGTCACATGTAGCCAAATATACCAAATGCGTAGTAGTGCAGTCAGCAAAGAATCTGGGTTGAAAATCAATATCTAGGGTATGATGTTCAAATACCTGTTCCTTGCTCAACACTTTACATACAGAACAGTGCCTACAAGGGTATGTCCCCAGCCTTTGGTCTTTGTTCTTCTTTACTTTCTTGTCATTACATAATAGTTCTTTTAAATTCTGACTATTTCTACATGAAAAAACGGGCGTTGTTCCAACAAAACTGACAATTTTGTTATCTAGTGTTAGAAGATGCCAGTGTTTCTGTATTATATCTCTTACAGTCTTATTATTGCTAATATAGTTGGTCACAAAGGAGGTGGGGCGTCTACCTTTATTATTCGTAGCATTTCTTCTAGGCATGTAGGTTCTATATGTCGTATCATTTACATTATTTGTTACCATTCCCTGCTGATCATTATCAAGGCATTCTACATTGGGCCCATGGGTAATAGGTCCAGAGGCATTGCCTTGACTCCCTAGTGTCATCAAACATAGCACTCTAACTGTAACACTATCATACCCTCTGTCAATAAACATCCTTTTCAGGGTATCTAACTCTGTCTCAAGGTCAATTTCTTTATTACAAATTCTTTTTAACCTTTAGAAATTGACTCAACTATATTAGAAAATACATGCCCTGGATGCATGCTGTCTCTAGATAGGAGACCATTTCTCCAACAAGGTTTCCTATATAGAGTCGTATTCATTCCACTGGCACAATTCTTCATAAGTGGAACATCCAGAAATTTCACATTGTCAGCTTTCGAGAATTTAATATAGATCCCCTATACAGATATCTATAGACCTTGGTGTCTTCCGTATATCAGTTTTAACACTTCAGCACATTTTGAAGAAGGCTGTAAAAATCTGTCTCTGTAAAATGACAAACTATCATCTTCAGACAATGGTGTAGTATTTTTACATCACATTCTTTGAGTCCAATGGTTAGACCATCCATCCCTTACATATTTGATGACTGCTTGTAATTCATTGTCATATTTAGTAGCTTATTTCAGTTTCCATAACCTTTTTTCTGATCACTGGTCAAATTGCCATAATGCTCTACACATAGGCAGCAATGTCTTCTTCGATATCAGACTGTGTCTGGTTGGGTACTAAATTGCTTGACAAAGGCAAAATAAACTGCTTTTCAGACAGATGGATTGCTCTGGCATTTAAATGTCTTGGTCTCATAAGCACTTTTTTGTATCTGAATGATACCTTGTCCAAATCTTAGAAGTTATTCACTGGAACCAATGCTTTATGGTCAGTCTGGAGTTGGAAACTCTCTAGCTCCAGTAGCTTTCTAAGCGACTTCTCATATGTCCACACATACTTGCAAGACAGTCTTTCTCTATTTGTGAATATCTCTATTCAGCCTCAGCATTCTGGAAAAATAATCAACATGTCTCAGCACTTGTCCATCTATCTGGAATAAAGCAGCACCTAGGCCATAGCTACTTGTGTCAAAGCTCACAGCTGTCAGTTTCATAACATTATAGTAGATGACCACAGGAGAGAGCAGTAGCACTTGTTTGACTTTATAGAAAGCTTGGCCCTGAGAATTCCCCCATGGCCATGTTATATCTTTTTTCAGTAAATGTGTTAGGGAATGTAGCACTATAAACAGATTTTACATGAGCTTCTCCAAGAAAGTTATCATGGCTTGGGCCTGGCATGGGGTCAGTTATACATGTTATACTTTTTAGCTCTACTGCTGCTGGAACCATTTAGTCTGATTTCATTGGAACTAATGCTGTGATTGACATATTGGATATCAACATTTTCAAAACAGCATTTCTCTTTGTTTAGTTTTGAATCTGAATTTGTAATGGTCTGGAGCACTGCTCCAACCTCACATTGTGTTTGCCTTTCTGGACCAAACACTATCACATCCTCCACACCTTCATTTTCTTTCAACAGCTTGATCATCTCAGGGTGAAATATTTCTGGAGCTGAAGTTATATCAAATGTTAGTCTTTTACAACAGTACCTTCCAAATAGTGTAATGAAGGCTGATAGCTGTTGGTTGTGTTTATCTAGGGATATTTCCCAAAACTCATTTAACGTGTTTAATGTTGAGTACAGCCTGACATCAACTAGCTTAGGTACATTATCCTCTATTGCAGGTAGAATAAACTTACCTCTTTCTCTGTCTCCTAATTCTTCACGTCAGTGCATGTTCTTAAACTGACATTTTGCTTAGACTGGGACCATAGGAGCATATCATTTAGTGGGCTCAGTTTCTCACCAAGAAAAATACAGGGTACACAAAACAATTTTTATATGAAAAGACTGAAAGCCCTATCTCTGTATTCTGTCTTCTACAGGCTGCTAAGGGGTGACCTGTGCCTGGATTTTCAGGGCAGTCTCTGACGCAGCCCTGGTGGAAATGCTACACATTTGTAAATCAAACTGCATGAGGATCACTGGATCCAGGGATTTTAACCTAGCCTCTGACATGAACAAATCATGCTACATGATCAGATTGAAAGTTTCTGTGAGGCCATTTTTGCTTGGGCTGAAGGAGGGTCTCTGTGTTCATCAGTGGCAGTGACTAACATTGAGCAGCTTCCCTGCCCCCGTAGAGGTGGTTACTGACTTGAAACTGTAGTTTTATTGGCCACTTGGGGTCATTTCCATAACTCCTTCATCTTCCTCTCTTAAAACCTAGTTGCCTCGTGGTTTGAGCGTCTTTTCAGGCTTGTTGGCTGTTGGTGAAGCACCCTCCAAGAGGAAAAAACGCTGAGAGAAGAAGGGAGCCACTTTTGAGATTTTAAGTATTTTTTCTCTGTTTATTTGCTAAGTTTTTCTGCATAGCTGCCTAGCTTGAGCATTTTCTGGCTTGTTAAACTTGATGTCTGTATTAGTAGCTGTATTTAGAGCACAACCAAAAGCTGTTTGCTGAATTTCCTGTTTGCACTTAATTTTAAATCGTTTTTTTCTTAAAACTTGCATATTTTCTGTCCTTGACCTAGCACTCTTGTGTGGGGTCATTTACTGCACTGTTATAACTTGATATTACTTGTGAACCTCTGCTATCTCTGTAAAAAACAAAAACAAAAAAAATCTTGCTTTTTCCCACTTTTCTGAGAGTTAAAAAGTTCAGTTACAGGCTTGCTGTTCCTGAACTGTTTGAAAGTTTCTGTGAGGCCATTTTGCTTGGGCTGAAGGAGGGTCTCTGTGTTCATCAGTGGCAGTGACTAACATTGAGCAGCTTCCCTGCCCCGTAGAGGTGGTTACTGACTTGAAACTGTAGTTTTATTGGCCACTAGGGGTCATTTCCATAACTCCTTCATCTTCCTCTCTTAAAACCTAGTTGCCTCGTGGTTTGAGCGTCTTTTCAGGCTTGTTGGCTGTTGGTGAAGCACCCTCCAAGACGAAAAACGCTGAGAGAAGAAGGAGCCACTTTTGAGATTTTAAGTATTTTTCTCTGTTTATTTGCTAAGTTTTTCTGCATAGCTGCCTAGCTTGAGCATTTTCTGGCTTGTTAAACTTGATTTCTGTATTAGTAGCTGTATTTAGAGCACAACCAAAAGCTGTTTGCTGAATTTCCTGTTTGCACTTAATTTTAAATCGTTTTTCTTAAAACTTGCATATTTTCTGTCCTTGACCTAGCACTCTTGTGTGGGGTCATTTACTGCACTGTTATAACTTGATATTACTTGTGAACCTCTGCTATCTCTGTAAAAAACAAAACAAAAAAAAAATCTTGCTTTTTTCCCACTTTTCTGAGAGTTAAAGTTCAGTTACAGGCTTGCTGTTCCTGAACTGTTTGAAAGTTTCTGTGAGGCCATTTTTGCTTGGGCTGAAGGAGGGTCTCTGTGTTCATCAGTGGCAGTGACTAACATTGAGCAGCTTCCCTGCCCCCCGTAGAGGTGGTTATTGACTTGAAACTGTAGTTTTATTGGCCACTAGGGGTCATTTCCATAACTCCTTCATTTGTCTTCAGAGGAGTGGTTTAAGGCAATAACTTGTAGTTTATTGGCCATTTTGGGTCATTTCCTGTCTTTTCCAGCCCCCTGCTATAAAGCACGCTTTAGCGTGCATTAGCGCGATTTAGCCCGGAGTTGCTACCGTTGCACACTAGGGCAGCGCCGGTTAAGCAGGTTTAAACTATTCGGGCTACCTAAAGTCCACTCTTCAAATTTTCCCTTAAAACTACCTTCCTCGAACTATACTACTGATCTAATCAGCGTATCCTATAATTAAAAAGATCATCTCTACTTGACTCCAAGTAGACTATTCTCTATCTGTTAAATGTAGCACTTGCTCCTACAGTACTTATTACCTTGATACGGCACTCTTGTCATAGATAGTACCCCAAAAGGCAACCCCCATTTCTCGGTCCCCCACCTCCCCCGCAATCTTTTTAAAAGTTTTTTGTCTATTCCTTCTAGCATGTCGAGGATCAGTTGCTAGTGTCCTCTCCTGTTCAGCTGGTGAACCTGGGAATATTGAGGCAATGTTACAATTGCCTCATGTACACTGAACAACCCTCTCCTCCTCCCACAAAACACAAATACATGCGAGAGATGCAACTATACGGCCAAACTGGAGGCTGAGCTCTCTCAACATAGGACTGGCAAGACCAGTCAGGAGGAGAAGGTTACCACATACACTATAGACCCAGTCTCACATAGTACCATTACAACCTCAAATCATACACATAAACACACAAAGACATACTCGGAGGCTCTGATCAAAAATCTACCAAAACAGCAGAGGCCACCAAAGCAGACACCCAAACAACCACCACCTCAGAACACAACACCTGCAACACATAGACCTCACAGTCAGAGTGTCAAACAGTCACAGCCCTTAAGGCCAAACACAATGCCAGACACACTAGTCATTGGTGACTCCATAGTCAGACACACTGACGTCCCGCTCACCAGACTGAGTAAGGAGAAGGTCACAGTAAGCTGCCTGTCGGGCGCTAGAATCTGCCACATAACGCAAGCACTCAGGTCTCTCAACAGCAGGTACAAATATGACTCAGTCATTGTCCACGCTGGTGTAAACGACCTGAGACGTACCTCCTTGGACTACATGAAAAGAGACATTGAGGAGCTCTCTGATTATGTAGCCCAGGCAGGTATGACCCTGACCTTGAGCAGTAGCCTACCTTCACCAAGAATGATGCCACAATACAGAGATAAGATGATCAGCTTTAACAATTGGCTTAAACACTGGTGTCATTTAAAGGGGATCCAGTGTCTGTCTGCCTGGGATGACATGCTGGACAAGCCACGCTGCTCAAGGGACGGCTTGCACCTGTCACCCCTGGGATTCCGGATATTGGCAAAGTCTCTTTCCACCCCCATAGTACCTTTTTTAGGCAAGGCTCAAATTCTAAACCTACCACCCTAGAACACAAAAAGGGAAAAAAACTAAGGGTAATGCTGCTCAATGCCAGAAGTCTAAATCTCAAAATGCACGCACTCGAGGCCCTTCTCAGTATGGAGAACATCGATGTCTGCGCTGTGACAGAAACCTGGTTCAAGGCTCCTGAGAGCACCCCAGCGCTATCAGGTTTTACCTCATATCATGCGTTCCGGCCCCAAAATCCGGACAATACCAAGAAAGGAGGGGGGGGTATCCATATTCATCAAGGACACCCACACCTCAAGACTGGTGGCAACGCACGATGCATCGGAGACCATCCAGGTGCAATTAACCATAGGCAAGACTGCTCTGCAAATTGTAGCATGTTACAGGCCACCCTCACAAACTCAGGAACCTCATATGGCCTTCCTGAAAACACTAGAGGGATAAATGTATCACCAAACACCATCATACTAGGTGACTTCAATTACCCTAATATAGACTGGGAACACTACTCAAGCCCAAACACCCTAGCCCAAAAGTTCCTGGAATTCATAAACTCAAATGCCATGGAACAACTAGTCACCATCCCCACAAGAGGAGATAACATACTTGATCTCATCATCACGAACATGGGAGCACAATGTTCAACACCGGAGGTGTACCCTCACTGGTGAGATCAGACCACAAACTAATCTCGCTGGAGGTCCTCATCCCACCCCACCTGAAATAAAAAGACCACAGTAAAGAACTTCTCAAAGCCGACTTCACACTTCTAAAGACTAGTGTGGTCTCCTTTAAGGCCCCGAGCCGTGGAAAACAGTACTCAAGCCGCTGAATCACTTACAAATGCCTTCTACCAGCACCTGCAGGACTGCATGGATAAGGCAATCCCAAGCAAAACAAAGACTCTTTGTACCAAAGGCAAGCGTCCAGTCTGGTGGACCCCAGCCATAAACAAACTCTACAACAAAAGGAGGAAGCTACTACAAGATAGAGCAAAATCCTTAAAAGGTAAGACACCCTTGATCACTATAAGTAAAAACTAAGAGCTCTCATAAAATCATCCAAAGCAAATTTCGAGAGAAAAATAGCTAAAGACTCAAAAGACAATCATAAGGCCTTCTTTAGCTATGTTAGAAACCTGGGAGGAAACTCCCAGATATGCTCAGAGCTAGTTCAAAATGATGTGAAGATTACTGATCCTACAGACATTGCCAACATACTGGCTGACAGGTTCAGTGCAAACTTCTCCCCCCCCAAAAGGAGAGATATCTATACCAAACGATTGCAGCCCCCCAAACATCTTCAGCGCCCAAGTGAGAACTGCTCTCTCCAAAGCAAAAAACACAGCATCCATGGGACCTGATGGTGTCCCCGGCTGTGTGCTCCATGAACTCAATGAGGAATTAAACCCACAGCTAGGACAGCTGTTTAATCAAAGTCTTACCTCTGGATACATACCCAGGGAGTGGCACACTGCAACTGTGGTACCACTTCACAAAGGCGGTGCCTCCACCGACCCTGGAAATTACCGGCCCATTAGCTTGACAAGCCTTATCTGCAAAGCCATGGAGAGGATCATAATGGACCTCATAAATAAAGACATAGGGAATTTGCAGACTTTGGATCCAACCCAGTTTGACTTTGTCAAAGGCAGATCATGCCTTTTAAACTTAGTTGACTTTTTCGAAACAGTCACCAAAGCCATTGATGAGGGAAAGGCAGTCCATACAGCCTACCTCGATCTGGCTAAGGCCTTCGATACAATACCCCACTCGGGTATCATTGAAAAACTCATCAGCTTAAATGTCAACCCATACATCACAAGATGGGTTGCAAACTGGCTGAGTGACAGAACCCACAGGGTCAGAGTTGCTGGCGCCATGTCAGACTCAAAGCCTGTCACAAGTGGTGTCCCACAGGGCTCAGTCCTGGGCCCACTCTTGTTTGGCATCTACTTTTCCGAGTACAAGCAAACACAGGAGGGTTATGGCTGACAAAGTTTGCAGATGACTGCAAACTGGGCGCCATAGTAGAAAACACATCTGACACAGATATCCTTCAGAAGGGTCTCACAGAAAGGGATAACTGGTGCCAGAGCCACGGCCTAAAGTTAAATGCCAAAAAATGCATAGTCATACCCTTCGAGAAAAACAAGGTTACCCCTAGCTACCAAATAGGTGGCAATCCACTGAGCACAGAAGAAGTTATCAGGGACCTGGGGACCCAGGTTGATAGTAGTCTGTCATTCGACACCCATGTAGCTAAAGTAGTTAGGAAGACCTTCTACATTGCCCACCTTATCATGAAGGGATTCTCATCTAGATCAAGGGAGGTCATAGTCTCCCTTTACTCATCACTCATCAGACCAATGATTGAGTACAATGCCCCATTCGGAATGTATCTGACCCGACACTTGCAGCAGCTGGAGAGGCCACAAAAGTTCCTCACCAAAAGGATAAAGGGTCTCAAAAATCTGTCCTATGCTGCCCGACTGAAAGAACTCCAGCTCTATTCAGTCGCTTACCGCTTGCTCAGAGGTGACCTTTGCCTAACATACAAGGCCATGTCAAATCCAGATTTGATGAATATGCTTCACCTCAAAAAATCTAGATCCTTCAGAGCCACAAGGGCGGAGACTTAAACCTTGACACGGCTATTAATAGGACGTGCTGGAGGGATAGATTCATCACCCAAAGACTCCCTATGCTGTGGAACAAAATCCCGGTACATGTGAGGCAGAGCACCTCGCTGGCCTTGTTCAAGATAAATCTTGACCAATGGATGGGAGATCGCAGATATACCCCAGGGATTACCTCAGTGTCACTGCTCGACAGAGGCACAGCAAAATAATGGGTATAGTTCCCCATACTAAAGGGGTGGCGTAAGCCACAAAACGATGGGCTAGGCTTGTAAATGCCCTCGGGCAGATAGCCTAGTATGAACCTATGAACCTATGAACCTATAAGATACATATCCCAGGTACTGCCACTTCTCTAAAACAAGCTTCCATTTCACCATGAAACAGAGTGCTTCCCTGACCTTCTTCAAAAGCAACCTAGATCAATAGATGGTGACCGCAGATTCCCTCCTGGGGTGGAGCCCATGTCCCTCATGGACAGAGCCAGTTGGTATTAATTGCCATAGACTGTGCCCTCTGTGAACTTTGCTCACCTAACTACTGACAATTGGGACAATGTAGGATAAATATGGCTAGGCTTGTAAGGGCTCCTTTCTATGAACCTATGAACTTTCAATCACACTAAGAGTGTGTATACAGTTAAGCTCTCAGAACGGAGTCAGTCTAATACCAAGCTTGCATACACCAAAAACTCTTGAGGTAAGCTACTACCCACAATGTCCTTCTCCCAGTTACTTCAGATCTCGTTTGCCATGCAGCCATATAGCAGCGTTTCACCGAGCTCTCCAGCTAAATGTTGTATTTTCTAAAAATTTATTGCATTTTGAAAATTTTTCTCTTCTAACTTTTTTTTCCTACCTTGTTACCTATACCTAGCTCTACCCACGAGTATCCTTCTCTTACCATCATTGGTAAATGCCTTTCTCTACCCTTGTGGTATTCTTAATACCATTGTTGGTATTTCTTCTTCTCGTCTCCTTCTATAACCTTTTGGATTGTCGAATTGTATACTGGATATGTCTGAAAAAAAAAGTGACTTCGGGGTTCAAACATTGCACTTTCTGCAATGGCAAACTCCCCAACAGCGACTTACATGATGATTGTGTCTTTTGTCTGGGGTTTCCCATTTGTCTGTGAAACCTCCTTGCCAGATTTGTCTCAGTTTCAGTCAGCGGACACTGAATGAAAGGAAAAATAAACTTATTTTGAAAGGCCCTTTCTGTGTCGGAGGTCTCAAACCCTCCATTGAAGGACAAGAAATGTCCTCATTCTGATCCCTTTTCACCAGCCGGTGATAAGGGTAAGCCTCACAAGCATAAGGCCCACAAGTCTTCTATGGAGCACAAGATCGCTCCCTTGGTTCTGACCACTTCGGTTCCGAGTTCAGCTCCAGTGGCCTCTATGGACATTACTATGACTTCCACATTAGTGCCACCTTCGGCACCGACTTTTATGGTTCCAAGTATCGTAACGGCTCCAGCTTTATTGCCTTCTGTAACCTGGGCACCGACCTCACCCCTCTCCACTCCAAAGTCAGTCCTGTCTATCTCTTCGGAGCTGATAATGACTTCCACTCCAGCTATCCCCTCAGCTCTGAGCCCTTTCTCAGCACCAACAGTGCCCCTTCTGCCTGTCTCAAAGTTGGAATCTTCTGTGCCGACTTTTCCTATACCATGGACCCAGTACTCCCCATCTTTGGATGCGTTTTCAGGACAAGCTTATAGCCTTTTTTTGGACCGACCTGACTCCCCCTCCAGACTGTCGGTAAGGTCCACCAGGAGTCTATCTGAATTGGATGTGGTGTGTCTGTTTGATCAGCTGTTGACAGCCAGAGGGATTACAAATTTTCCAAAGACCCATTCCACTCCGGGTTTTGGGTGTATTGCCCCCATGACTCCTACTTATTCTCCTCCCTTGGATCATTTGGTTCCGAGGCCCATTCTTCCGACATCCTTTGTAGGAACCCTTTCCTTGGTAATCTCCCTTCCGAGTCTTCTTCAGACGTTCCCACTGAAGAACCCACCTCGGAAGAGGCCATGTAAGAGGAAACACACAGGATGCCCCAGAGGAGTCCCTCACTGAGGATACGGATTATGATGATGGGGAAGGATCCCCACAGTCATCCGCTGATGATGTCTTCTTTGGAGACATCCTGGAAATATTGAAGCAGAGGGGTGACTGGAAGCCCTCCAATCCTTTCTTGGAGGAGTCCGTATTCCTGCAAGCTTTCCACGCTCGGCCCTCTACTTCTTGGGTGGCCCCACCTGCCAATGAGTTAGTCCAGCTCATCGTGCAGCATGTGTGGAAGAACCCTGATTCTGTTGAGGCCATTCCCCAGAGACCGGACAAGATACTCTCCCCACCAGAGGAACAGCCCCATTGGTCTAGAGGCTTGTCAGCAGATGCTATCTTGGTGGTGGCCACCACAAAAAAGGACCTTGCGGAAGAAAGTCCTGCTGTCCACCTACCCAACAGAGAGTCCCGGGTGGTGGACAGATTAGGGAAGCAAGTCTTTGCCTCAGCGACCTTTGCAATCAGGTCTCTGAATTATTTGGCACATTTTACGAGGCTCCAAATGGATCTCATCTCTGAACTCTCTGGATCTCTCGCGGGTCAAGTTTCTGACGGGGCGTGCGATAAAGTTGCTTCTCAGCTTGCTACCCTAGAGTTGATCTCCAACTTATCCATGAGGTTGCTGTCCCATACAACCGAAGGGGCAGCTAGAGCTGCAGGTGCAGGTGTAGTTATGAGATGCCATGCCTGGATGCACATTTGTCGTCTCGTGGACTCCTTCAAGTCTTCCTTCTCGAACGCCCCTATCGAACCATCTGCTTTGTTTCATTCCAAAGTGAAGGACACATTAGCCAGGTGCAAGCAAGATGGAAAAACATTGTCTGCCATTGGCCTACATTTTTCCAAACCTCAGCACTCTTTCTCCAGGAACCAGAGGAGTGGAAAGATATGGCACAAAAATTCTCAAGGCCCTTTTCACGGTGCACATGGTGAGGATTCCCCCAGAGGCAGAGGGGCTTCCAATAGTGGAAGATGCCCCTTTAGGAGCAGAGGGGGTCCCCAAAACCAGGTCTCCAGGGATTATTTCTCTGGATGACCTTATAAACACTCCTGAAGCACTGCCCAATTGCTTTCCTCTGGAAGAAGTCGGAGCTTATTTTTCTCTGCACCAAGCTGCCTGGCACTCCATTACAAATGATCAGTGGGAGCAGAGAATAATTTTCAGAGGTTATTACATCCCTCTAATATCTTACCCAAAACCTCCAAAATGCCTTTCCGATGTTCCACTCAGTCAAAGGGAAGAGGCAACTTCAGAGATAAGAAAGCCATGTCAAAAATGAGTCACCCAACAAGTGCCCCCTAGACCAGTGTGGCTCCGGTTTCTACTCAAGATTCTTTTTGGTGCCAAAAAAGACTGGGGACTGGAGACCCATTTTGGATCTCAGCCAACTAAACAAATCAGTGGTTTAAACCAAATTCCACATGGTCATGATACAATCCATTCTCCCATTTCTTCAGGAGGGTGTGTGGGTGTGCTCGATAGATCTGTGGGATGCGTATTACCACATCAAAATGGACAAGTGCACCAGGAGTCTCCTTCACTTCTGGCTGGGAGCCAATCATTATCAATTGAGAGCCCAGACATTTGGTCTCTCGACTGCCCCCCACAGTGTTCTCAAAATACCTAGCAGTGGTAACAGCTTATTTGAGATTTCAGGGATTCCAGGTGTTTCCATATCTAGACAACTGGCTCCTCTCCACCCCCACCAAGCACCTACTGGTCATGGCCCTCCGTAACACTGTAGCACTGGCGAAGTTTCCAGGCATCACAATACATTGGGAAAAATCCAATCTCATCCTACTCAACAATTAGAATTTATAGGAGCAGTATTCAATACTCAAAAAAGCCAGGTCTCTCTCCCACCTCACAGACTTCAGAGGTTAAGATTACAAGTACAAGTGATACTCTGTCAAAAGAAGGTGTCAGCAAGGGAAGTTCTACAGGCTCTGGGGTCTATGGCAGCAGCCATCCCGATTGTTTCTCTGGCAAGATTGCATATGAGACTGTTACAATGGCTCCTTTTATCCCAGTGGGTATCCAGTCTTCATCCTCTAAACTCAGAGATCCTCATCACCAGTTCCTGCAAGCAAGATCTTCTTTGGTGGATGAGAACAGATGAAAATCTTTGGTGCCACCCCTTCCAGACTCCTCAACCCAATGCCACTGTGACCACAGATGCTTCCTTGATAGGGGGGCCATTTTCATGGAAAGACAGTCCAAGACACATGGTCCAGCTTGGAGGCCAACTTGCATATCAATATCCTGGAGTTGAGAGCGGTGCTGTTAGCGTTGCAGGCATTTCATCCGCTTCTCCCGTCGGGAATGATTGCAATCCAGTCGGACAATATGTCTGTAGTCTGGTACATAAACAAACAGGGAGGGACCATATCTTACCCCCTATGTCGAGATGCCATGAGAATTTGGCATTGGGCGATAGCTTCCAACCGCTTTCTGATAGCAACGCATACCCCGGGGAACTCCAACCTGATTGCAGACAGGTTGAGCAGATGCATCCTCCGTCCACATGAGTGGTCTCTCAACCTGAACATGACGGCAGAAATTTTCAGCCATTGGGGCCAGCCTTGCTGTGATCTTTTTGCTTCCCCTTCAAACAAAAAATGCAGCAGCTACTTTGCCCTCTTTCCCCCAGTCGGGGAATCACCGAGAGATGCTTTGACTCACAACTGGCCCACCAGTCTTCTCTATGCTTATCCTCCGATACCTTTGATACCCATATTTCTAAAGAGAGCAATTCGGTTGAGATGCAAAGTGATCCTCATTGCCCCTTTCTAGCCTTGACAAGTATGGTTCCCCTTCCTCCGGCCTCACCTATTACAACTTCCTTGGATCCTGGACACTCATCAGGACCTAATATCTCACCCACAAGCGGTGACTCCCCCAAATCTGTCCACTTCCAAGCTCGTTAGTCACCAGGCAGGAAACCCTCTCCTCACCTGTCCGCAATATTATTCTGGCCTCCAATAAACCATCCACCAGAAAACTCTACAGAGACAAATGGAAGAGGTTCACTATCTGATCTAATAATCAGATGCTAGACCCTTTTTCAACTCCTACAGCTGCTCACAGCCTCTCATGATTGGCAGTGGAATTTTACAGTGTTGAGTTGCCAGCCCAGCGCCCAGCCTTCCACAGAAGGCACACACATGCATGCACTCACACCTAGGGCCAATTTAGAGTGTCCAATCCACCTACAGTATGTCTTTGGGATGTCGGAGGAAATCCATGAGACCACAGGGAGGACATGCAGACTCCACACAGAAGGCACCCCAGCCGAGGATTGAATCAGAGAACCTCTTGCTGTGATGTGGCAACGCTAACAGCTGTACCACCACAGCCACCCTATGGCTTTGCATGTGAATAACATTCCAAAAAGATTCTCTGGGGAACTGTCTCCTTCAGAATGGCTAAACTTCAATGACCATTTTGTCATAAACATCAAATGGATAGTGTTCTACACTCATTAGTCATTTACTGGTAAAGATCTAAAGAAAAGGCCTCAATAAGACATACATAAGAAAAGTCCTAAAGTCCTAATACGAGGATAATCCTATAAAGGAACTGAACTAGCTCATCAGCCTTCTAACCCCAGGGAAGAGAAATCTGAAATCAGGTTTGCATATTAAGATCTCATTGAACCATTACTGTCATGATAGGTGCAGGGAATAATTTTCCTATTTCCATCGTAGATATTTCTGGCAGTAAACCTCAGAGATAATTTAAGTCTAGAGCTATAAATCAAGTGAGCTAAATCTTGGAGATCCAAAATAAAATCATCACCTTTCTTTTTCATTAACCTTTCACTGGTATTTTTATAAAACTGAAATGTGCAACAACCATGACAGAATCATAATAAAATGTAAACTAGAACATATGTCTAATGTGATAACATTAATATAACAAAAGCACAATAAAAAACATAACACAAACAATACTTGTCCGCTAGGGAAAAACAGACCCATTTAATAGGAAGTATATTGAGGTGTTCTATCATTTTAAAACTATTTAGCTGATATACAGAAGTCTGGATTCAGTCCACGTGAATAGATATTATTCATGTAGAATTCCAGTTTATAAGCATCTTTTTTTAATTTGGAAGTCGGGTAAAATGCCATTATAAGTTCCATAACTGAAACTGTGTATACCTTCATTATTTGTAGCCAGTGTATGGGTAAAAATGGGTTTATATTAGAACATCGAAGTTTCAAAACTTCAAATGTTCTAATATCGAAACCTATTCAGCGAAAGCTGAAAATATCGAAGCAACAGAAAACCTAATTTTTTCCTAGGGAAAGAATTTGGGTTGTCCGTTTCTGTTGCTTCAGTATTTTCAGCGCTGTGGTAGAAAGTTACGGGTCAGGTTCAGGTAAGTGTGCAATTGAGTGTGGGTTAGGTTAGTTAGGGTTAGGGTGCGGGTTAGGTATGTGTGCGATTGTGTGGACGTGAGGGTTAGGGCAGGTTAGGTGAGTCAGGGTTAGGGCGCAGATCAGGTAAGTGTGCGATTGTGTGGACGTGAGGGCTAGGGTGGGGCAGGTGAGTTAGGGTTAGGGCGCGGGTGAGGTGAGTGTGCGATAGTAATGGACCTTAGGGTTAGGGTTTGGTTAAGGTAAGTGGATAGTTAGTGGTGTGTGTATAGGTTAGTGCAGGGTTAGGTGTAAGATTTTAGGTATATGTGTGTGGATTGCTGTTTGTTTGGTGTGCTTGTGTTGTGTGTGTGTGTTTTGGAACAGCAAATTTTTTCGCTAGGAAAAAATTTGCTGTTCTGTATGTTCAATGTGTTCAGCTTTCGCTGAATAGGGTTCGATATTAGAACATTCGAAGTTTTGAAACTTCAATGTTCTAATATAGACCCGGGTAAAACGAATATTTATATGGTCCAGCTTAAAATCAAATGTACCCACAGCTGCTTAATGCCACATCAGCTTAGTGCCAAGTACATTAGCTGAAATTAATTTAAAGCTTGAGAAATTCCACAATAACACTGAAACTGTACTGTCCCTCAGGGTGTCTTTAAGGTCAGAGTGTATGATCAGCAGATCATGTGTTTAATGCCATTATATAAGTGATATGTAAACAACTCATGTGGAATAAGCTAAGCATTATAAGCAATCATATACTGTGACATTATTTAAAAGACAGATAAGTTATAAGTATTTTTTCACAGTGAGTTCCAGTTTACAGCAAATTATAGCTGCATGATGCATATTCCATAAAGACGAATGAAAGTAAGCTAAAGTGTAAGAAGTGTTACCATGTAACTGATAACTCCTCAAAAATCAATGACGTTTTGGTAAGTGACTGAAAAACTGTTACATGCACTGGCTGTCTCTGTACAGGGAGGAAAATCTTATAAGAAGGCACTATATCAACAGTTGGTGCCCACAAAGGAGATAAAGTACCACTTCTCTAAGACTGAACTGCAAATGACTCCAAAAACAGATAAAAAAAAAACTCTAGTATGGTCAAAGGGATATTTAAAGTCAGTAAACCAAAAACTTTATCAGAAACATTTGAAAGATGTCTGGGGAAATGTTCAAAGATCAGATGGGATTTTTAAGAAAATACAGTTTACAAATTGGCCTTATTTTCTTTAAATGTAATTGTCAAGGCTTTAATGCACAAAGAAGGAACCAGTGCTAGTCCAGAAGACAGCAAAATGTGCTTATATAACCTATCTGAAAGAAAAAGCTGTAAAAATGTCGATAAGGAAGTTCCTGCAAGACTCCTTGTAAGAAAACATATTTTCATTTAGTAAAGCACAACAATAAACTTAGTATTAACTCCTTCCCAGGGCAAAACATTTTAGTTTTGCATGTTTTCACATTCCAAGTACAATACTATATTTGAAGTGTATACATTTTTATAACACATTGAGTGGTCTGTATCAGACTGAACTTGGAAATTTGTTTAAAAAATAATCACTTATTCAAATTAATATCTTGTTCCTGTAAAAAAACAGAGACATACTGCATATCTTCAAAGCTAGAGCTACAACATATTTCTGGAGTTCTGAAATCCTTCTAACAAAAAAGTAATTCAAAGCAATTCATTTATTTTCCAGTGCTCACTTTATTCTCTTCATAGGTGTGGAGGAGCTAAAACTTATCCCAGCACATAATGGGCATAAGACAAGAACAAATCCTGGATGAGATGCCAGTCCATCAAGGGATATTCATGCATGCATACACATCCATGTGCACATACACATACATGCACATGCACAAGCAACATCTCACACCTATGAGACATTGGGAGGATCTCAATGTAAAAAATAATTTCTTCTGAAAATATTAGCTTCCCAAATACAAAAGAGAAAGTAAAAATTAATTTGCTGTAGGTAAGAGGACATACTAAGGGCATATGTTGTCTCTCCTCCTTTTTTGATTTTCATTGATGAAGCAGCAGGATATCACCAAGGTCTGGATATTATCCACTACATGAACGTGAGACCGGCACCTTTGTTGTTTTTCAGATAATGTTGTCTTCATCAAGTAACTGTAATCTTTAGCATATACAGTAATGCACTGCTGCTGAGCTGGGATGAAAATCAGCATCTTGATGCTAGAGGTCGTGGTCTGTCTTGAAAGCCAGTAAACTGCTCTCTGCAGATAAGAATGAAGCAGCTGCCTGATGTGGAAGAGTTTGTTGTGGTCTTGTTCACAAGTGAAAGAGGAAGGTATCAGAAGACTGACAAAAATATG
The DNA here is from genome assembly GCF_019279795.1 of Protopterus annectens. Taxonomy (NCBI): domain Eukaryota; kingdom Metazoa; phylum Chordata; order Ceratodontiformes; family Protopteridae; genus Protopterus; species Protopterus annectens. Next base: position 579,435,909 of record NC_056728.1, read on the forward strand.
GGTGTAGTGGCTGCAGTACTGCAGGCATTGAACTGGAGCGTAGTGGTCAAGCAAGAGATGTACAAAAGCAAAGAGCTCTAATGTTACTGGTCAGTCTATACTCCCATTCTTACCTACATCACAGACATTGCATGGTAATCATAAGGACAAGCCTGCAGGTACAAGTAATAGAAAGTAAGCTGCTCTGCAGGGCTGCTGGGCTCTCACTCCATGATAAAGTGGGTGCTTGGCATTCTAGAAGGATCACAGAGAAAGCCTTCTGCTCCTCACATTTGAAAGCAGTTAATTAAGGTGGCTTGTGGACATACAGAGGATGATTCCAGAGTACCTTCCACAGAAGTTGTGTCAAACACAGCCCAGTAGTAAGATACCTGGAACAATCCCAGAGTGCTCTGGAGTGATGATACCTTTCAGCTTACCTGAGGATCCCACAGGATAAGTTGGGGCACAACACTATGAGTAGGAAGTGAGGCATTCCACGTTCTACTTGTTACCATGTGATACTCACCAAAACACGTGGTTTACAAAATGGTAGAATGGTCAGGTTATTCAGCTTCTATCTAGCTATGTCATCATATTTCCCCACATGTTTTGGCAGTATTAAATCGTGATCTGATCAGTGACTGCCAACAGATATGCGGATTGTAGGTTTGGTTCTGAGGTTCAGAAAGACTAGGGATACAGACTAGTCAAGTAAAAGATATGTACAAAATATAAAAGGTAGATAATTTACATTATTAATACTGAAAATGTTAATTACAACTGCCATAAACCTTAAGTTGACCACTTCCTACAGGTGATTTAGGTAAGAGTATAGGTAAACATTCAATATTAGTGCAGTTTAAAAGCATTCATAATTAAAAAAAACACTATTGAAAACATATTGAAAAAAGCATTCTGAATAGTACATAAAAGTCACGACAAATGAATTTAAAATGTTGCATTTTGGGTTCTTACTCCGATAAAGATATAAGTGCTCAATATTAAAATCAAAAGCTAGACCAGGAGCTACTGTCTCAGGCTACCAGCTTCTCACTTTGATATTAGGAATCCAATAAAAGAAAACAGGAAAAACTCCCGTACCAACTATATATGATCTTAACAATATTCCATTTGTAGATGTAGTTGTGGTGAAAAACAGATTTAAAGGAATAGACCTATAGACTGAAATTTGCAGTATTGTCCTGGAGGCAGCTGCAAAAAAAAATATTCAAAATAGAAAAATTAAGAATGCAAAATTGCTATTTGTGGCGGCATTAAAAGTGGGTGAGGAAAGAAAATGAGAGACAGGCAAGACTATGTCAAACTGAATGCAAGGTTTCAGAGGAAAGCAAAAAGAGATAAGGGGGCACATTTTAAAAAGCAGTGCATAAAACTGGAAGGAGATAATAAAGTAGGAAAGGCAAGAGAGCTCTCCAAGATGACTAGCAATCTTATGGGAACTTCCACACTAAAATGGGCATGGTAAAAGACAGAATGGGAGGGATCCAACTGAAGCAAAAGATATTAAGAACAAATGGTAGGAATATACAAAAGAATGATATAATAAGGACCCTAACACCACTGACACATGCAGTGGTATGCTCTCAAAGAATGATGTAATAAGGACCCTAACACCACTGACACATGCAGTGGTATGCCCTCAAAGAATGATGTAATAAGGACCCTAACACCACTGATGCATGCAGTGGTAGGCTCTCAAAGAATGATGTAATAAGGACCCTAACACCACTGACGAACATGCAGTGGTATGCCCTCAAAGAATGATGTAATAAGGACCCTAACACCACTGATGCATGCAGTGGTAGGCTCTCAAAGAATGATGTAATAAGGACCCTAACACCACTGATGCATGCAGTGGTAGGCTCTCAAGGAATGATGTAATAAGGACCCTAACACCACTGATGCATGCAGTGGTAGGCTCTCAAAGAATGATGTAATAAGGACCCTAACACCACTGATGCATGCAGTGGTATGCTCTCAAAGAATGATATAATAAGGACCCTAACACCACTGATGCATGCAGTGGTATGCTCTCAAAGAATGATATAATAAGGACCCTAACACCACTGATGCATGCAGTGGTATGCTCTCAAAGAATGATATAATAAGGACCCTAACACCACTGATGCATGCAGTGGTATGCTCTCAAAGAATGATATAATAAGGACCCTAACACCACTGATGCATGCAGTGGTATGCTCTCAAAGAATGATATAATAAGGACCCTAACACCACTGATGCATGCAGTGGTATGCTCTCAAAGAATGATATAATAAGGACCCTAACACCACTGATGCATGCAGTGGTATGCTCTCAAAGAATGATATAATAAGGACCCTAACACCACTGATGCATGCAGTGGTATGCTCTCAAAGAATGATATAATAAGGACCCTAACACCACTGATGCATGCAGTGGTATGCTCTCAAAGAATGATATAATAAGGACCCTAACACCACTGATGCATGCAGTGGTATGCTCTCAAAGAATGATATAATAAGGACCCTAACACCACTGATACATGCAGTGGTATGCTCCCAAAGAATGATATAATAAGGACCCTAACACCACTGATACATGCAGTGGTATGCTCTCAAAGAATGATATAATAAGGACCCTAACACCACTGATACATGCAGTGGTATGCTCTCAAAGAATGATGTAATAAGGACCCTAACACCACTGATACATGCAGTGGTATGCTCTCAAAGAATGATGTAATAAGGACCCTAACACCACTGATACATGCAGCGGTCTGCTCTCAAAGAATGATGTAATAAGGACCCTAACACCACTGATACATGCAGCGGTCTGCTCTCAAAGAATGATGTAATAAGGACCCTAACACCACTGATACATGCAGCGGTCTGCTCTCAAAGAATGATGTAATAAGGACCCTAACACCACTGATACATACAGCGGTCTGCTCTCAAAGAATGATATAATAAGGACCCTACCACCACTGATACATGCAGTGGTCTGCTCTCAAAGAATGATATAATAAGGACCCTACCACCACTGATACATGCAGTGGTCTGCTCTCAAAGAATGATATAATAAGGACCCTACCAACACTGATACATGCAGTGGTCTGCTCTCAAAGAATGATATAATAAGGACCCTACCACCACTGATACATGCAGTGGTATGCTCTCAAAGAATGATATAATAAGGACCCTACCACCACTGATACATGCAGTGGTATGCTCTCAAAGAATGATATAATAAGGACCCTAACACCACTGATACATGCAGTGGTAGGCTCTCAAAGAATTATGTAATAAGGACCCTAACACCATTGATACATGCAGTGGTAGGCTCTCAAAGAATGATGTAATAAGGACCCTAGCACCACTGATACATGCAGTGGTAGGCTCTCAAAGAATGATGTAATAAGGACCCTAGCACCACTGATACATGCAGTGGTAGGCTCTCAAAGAATGATATAATAAGGACCCTAGCACCACTGATACATGCAGTGGCAGCTCTCAAAGAATGATATAATAAGGACCCTAGCACCACTGATGCATGCAGTGGTATGCTCTCAAAGAATTATATAATAAGGACACTAACACCACTGATGCATATAGTGGTATGCTCTCAAAGAATGATATAATAAGGACCCTAACACCACTGATACATGCAGTGGTATGCTCTCAAAGAATGATATAATAAGGACCCTAACACCACTGATACATGCAGGGGTATGCTCTCAAAGAATGATATAATAAGGACCCTAACACCACTGATGCATGCAGTGGTATGCTCTCAAAGAATGATATAATAAGGACCCTAACACCACTGATGCATGCAGTGGTATGCTCTCAAAGAATGATATAATAAGGACCCTAACACCACTGATGCATGCAGTGGTATGCTCTCAAAGAATGATATAATAAGGACCCTAACACCACTGATGCATGCAGTGGTATGCTCTCAAAGAATGATATAATAAGGACCCTAACACCACTGATGCATGCAGTGGTATGCTCTCAAAGAATGATATAATAAGGACCCTAACACCACTGATGCATGCAGTGGTATGCTCTCAAAGAATTATATAATAAGGACCCTAACACCACTGATGCATGCAGTGGTATGCTCTCAAAGAATGATATAATAAGGACCCTAACACCACTGATGCATGCAGTGGTATGCTCTCAAAGAATGATATAATAAGGACCCTAACACCACTGATGCATGCAGTGGTATGCTCTCAAAGAATGATATAATAAGGACCCTAACACCACTGATGCATGCAGTGGTATGCTCTCAAAGAATGATATAATAAGGACCCTAACACCACTGATACATGCAGTGGTATGCTCTCAAAGAATGATGTAATAAGGACCCTAACACCACTGATACATGCAGTGGTATGCTCTCAAAGAATGATGTAATAAGGACCCTAACACCACTGATACATGCAGTGGTATGCTCTCAAAGAATGATGTAATAAAGACCCTAACACCACTGATACATGCAGCGGTCTGCTCTCAAAGAATGATGTAATAAGGACCCTAACACCACTGATACATGCAGCGGTCTGCTCTCAAAGAATGATGTAATAAGGACCCTAACACCACTGATACATGCAGCGGTCTGCTCTCAAAGAATGATGTAATAAGGACCCTAACACCACTGATACATGCAGCGGTCTGCTCTCAAAGAATGATATAATAAGGACCCTAACACCACTGATACATGCAGTGGTCTGCTCTCAAAGAATGATATAATAAGGACCCTACCAACACTGATACATGCAGTGGTCTGCTCTCAAAGAATGATATAATAAGGACCCTACCAACACTGATACATGCAGTGGTCTGCTCTCAAAGAATGATATAATAAGGACCCTACCAACACTGATACATGCAGTGGTCTGCTCTCAAAGAATGATATAATAAGGACCCTACCAACACTGATACATGCAGTGGTCTGCTCTCAAAGAATGATATAATAAGGACCCTACCAACACTGATACATGCAGTGGTATGCTCTCAAAGAATGATATAATAAGGACCCTAACACCACTGATACATGCAGTGGTATGCTCTCAAAGAAGGATATAATAAGGACCCTAACACCACTGATACATGCAGTGGTAGGCTCTCAAAGAATGATATAATAAGGACCCTAACACCACTGATACATGCAGTGGTAGGCTCTCAAAGAATGATATAATAAGGACCCTAACACCACTGATACATGCTGTGGTAGGCTCTCAAAGAATGATGTAATAAGGACCCTAACACCACTGATACATGCAGTGGTAGGCTCTCAAAGAAGTATGTAATAAGGACCCTAGCACCACTGATACATGCAGTGGTAGGCTCTCAAAGAATGATGTAATAAGGACCCTAGCACCACTGATACATGCAGTGGTAGGCTCTCAAAGAATGATGTAATAAGGACCCTAGCACCACTGATACATGCAGTGGTAGGCTCTCAAAGAATGATATAATAAGGACCCTAGCACCACTGATACATGCAGTGGTAGCTCTCAAAGAATTATATAATAAGGACCCTAGCACCACTGATGCATGCAGTGGTATGCTCTCAAAGAATTATATAATAAGGACCCTAACACCACTGATGCATATAGTGGTATGCTCTCAAAGAATGATATAATAAGGACCCTAACACCACTGATTCATGCAGGGGTATGCTCTCAAAGAATGATATAATAAGGACCCTAACACCACTGATACATGCAGGGGTATGCTCTCAAAGAATGATATAATAAGGACCCTAACACCACTGATACATGCAGTGGTATGCTCTCAAAGAATGATATAATAAGGACCCTAACACCACTGATGCATGCAGTGGTATGCTCTCAAAGAATGATATAATAAGGACCCTAACACCACTGATACATGCAGTGGTATGCTCTCAAAGAATGATATAATAAGGACCCTAACACCACTGATACATGCAGTGGTATGCTCTCAAAGAATGATATAATAAGGACCCTAACACCACTGATACATGCAGTGGTATGCTCTCAAAGAATGATATAATAAGGACCCTAACACCACTGATGCATGCAGTGGTATGCTCTCAAAGAATGATATAATAAGGACCCTAACACCACTGATGCATGCAGTGGTATGCTCTCAAAGAATGATATAATAAGGACCCTAACACCACTGATGCATGCAGTGGTATGCTCTCAAAGAATGATATAATAAGGACCCTAACACCACTGATGCATGCAGTGGTATGCTCTCAAAGAATGATATAATAAGGACCCTAACACCACTGATGCATGCAGTGGTATGCTCTCAAAGAATGATATAATAAGGACCCTAACACCACTGATGCATGCAGTGGTATGCTCTCAAAGAATGATATAATAAGGACCCTAACACCACTGATGCATGCAGTGGTATGCTCTCAAAGAATGATATAATAAGGACCCTAACACCACTGATGCATGCAGTGGTATGCTCTCAAAGAATGATATAATAAGGACCCTAACACCACTGATGCATGCAGTGGTATGCTCTCAAAGAATGATACAATAAGGACCCTAACACCAGTGATGCATGCAGTGGTATGCTCTCAAAGAATGATATAATAAGGACCCTAACACCAGTGATGCATGCAGTGGTATGCTCTCAAAGAATGATATAATAAGGACCCTAACACCACTGATACATGCAGTGGTATGCTCTCAAAGAATGATATAATAAGGACCCTAACACCACTGATACATGCAGTGGTATGCTCTCAAAGAATGATGTAATAAGGACCCTAACACCACTGATACATGCAGTGGTATGCTCTCAAAGAATGATGTAATAAGGACCCTAACACCACTGATACATGCAGTGGTATGCTCTCAAAGAATTATATAATAATGACCCTAACACCACTGATACATGCAGTGGTATGCTCTCAAAGAATGATGTAATAATGACCCTAACACCACTGATACAGGCAGTGGTATGCTCTCAAAGAATGATATAATAAGGACCCTAACACCACTGATGCATGCAGTGGTATGCTCTCAAAGAATGATGTAATAAGGACCCTAACACCACTGATGCATGCAGTGGTATGCTCTCAAAGAATGATATAATAAGGACCCTAACACCACTGATGCATGCAGTGGTATGCTCTCAAAGAATGATATAATAAGGACCCTAACACCACTGATGCATGCAGTGGTATGCTCTCAAAGAATGATATAATAAGGACCCTAACACCACTGATGCATGCAGTGGTATGCTCTCAAAGAATGATATAATAAGGACCCTAACACCACTGATGCATGCAGTGGTATGCTCTCAAAGAATGATATAATAAGGACCCTAACACCACTGATGCATGCAGTGGTATGCTCTCAAAGAATGATATAATAAGGACCCTAACACCACTGATGCATGCAGTGGTATGCTCTCAAAGAATGATATAATAAGGACCCTAACACCACTGATGCATGCAGTGGTATGCTCTCAAAGAATGATTTAATAAGGACCCTAACACCACTGATGCATGCAGTGGTATGCTCTCAAAGAATGATATAATAAGGACCCTAACACCACTGATACATGCAGTGGTATGCTCTCAAAGAATGATATAATAAGGTCCCTAACACCACTGATACATGCAGTGGTATGCTCTCAAAGAATGATATAATAAGGACCCTAACACCACTGATACATGCAGTGGTATGCTCTCAAAGAATGATGTAATAAGGACCCTAACACCACTGATACATGCAGTGGTATGCTCTCAAAGAATGATGTAATAAGGACCCTAACACCACTGATACATGCAGTGGTCTGCTCTCAAAGAATGATGTAATAAGGACCCTAACACTACTGATACATGCAGCGGTCTGCTCTCAAAGAATGATGTAATAAGGACCCTAATACCACTGATACATGCAGCGGTCTGCTCTCAAAGAATGATGTAATAAGGACCCTAACACCACTGATACATGCAGCGGTCTGCTCTCAAAGAATGATGTAATAAGGACCCTAACACCACTGATACATGCAGCGGTCTGCTCTCAAAGAATGATGTAATAAGGACCCTAACACCACTGATACATACAGTGGTCTGCTCTCAAAGAATGATATAATAAGGACCCTACCACCACTGATACATGCAGTGGTCTGCTCTCAAAGAATGATATAATAAGGACCCTACCACTACTGATACATGCAGTGGTCTGCTCTCAAAGAATGATATAATAAGGACCCTACCAACACTGATACATGCAGTGGTCTGCTCTCAAAGAATGATATAATAAGGACCCTACCACCACTGATACATGCAGTGGTCTGCTCTCAAAGAATGATATAATAAGGACCCTACCACCACTGATACATGCAGTGGTATGCTCTCAAAGAATGATATAATAAGGACCCTACCACCACTGATACATGCAGTGGTAGGCTCTCAAAGAATGATGTAATAAGGACCCTAACACCATTGATACATGCAGTGGTAGGCTCTCAAAGAATGATGTAATAAGGACCCTAGCACCACTGATACATGCAGTGGTAGGCTCTCAAAGAATGATGTAATAAGGACCCTAGCACCACTGATACATGCAGTGGTAGGCTCTCAAAGAATGATATAATAAGTACCCTAGCACCACTGATACATGCAGTGGCAGCTCTCAAAGAATGATATAATAAGGACCCTAGCACCACTGATACATGCAGTGGTATGCTCTCAAAGAATGATACAATAAGGACCCTAACACCACTTATGCATATAGTGGTATGCTCTCAAAGAATGATATAATAAGGACCCTAACACCACTGATACATGCAGTGGTATGCTCTCAAAGAATGATATAATAAGGACCCTAACACCACTGATACATGCAGGGGTATGCTCTCAAAGAATGATATAATAAGGACCCTAACACCACTGATGCATGCAGTGGTATGCTCTCAAAGAATGATATAATAAGGACCCTAACACCACTGATGCATGCAGTGGTATGCTCTCAAAGAATGATATAATAAGGACCCTAACACCACTGATGCATGCAGTGGTATGCTCTCAAAGAATGATATAATAAGGACCCTAACACCACTGATGCATGCAGTGGTATGCTCTCAAAGAATGATATAAAAAGGACCCTAACACCACTGATGCATGCAGTGGTATGCTCTCAAAGAATGATATAATAAGGACCCTAACACCACTGATGCATGCAGTGGTATGCTCTCAAAGAATGATATAATAAGGACCCTAACACCACTGATGCATGCAGTGGTATGCTCTCAAAGAATGATATAATAAGGACCCTAACACCACTGATGCATGCAGTGGTATGCTTTCAAAGAATGATATAATAAGGACCCTAACACCACTGATGCATGCAGTGGTATGCTCTCAAAGAATGATATAATAAGGACCCTAACACCACTGATACATGCAGTGGTATGCTCTCAAAGAATGATGTAATAAGGACCCTAACACCACTGATACATGCAGTGGTATGCTCTCAAAGAATGATGTAATAAGGACCCTAACACCACTGATACATGCAGTGGTATGCTCTCAAAGAATGATGTAATAAAGACCCTAACACCACTGATACATGCAGCGGTCTGCTCTCAAAGAATGATGTAATAAGGACCCTAACACCACTGATACATGCAGCGGTCTGCTCTCAAAGAATGATGTAATAAGGACCCTAACACCACTGATACATGCAGCGGTCTGCTCTCAAAGAATGATGTAATAAGGACCCTAACACCACTGATACATGCAGCGGTCTGCTCTCAAAGAATGATATAATAAGGACCCTAACACCACTGATACATGCAGTGGTCTGCTCTCAAAGAATGATATAATAAGGACCCTACCAACACTGATATATGCAGTGGTCTGCTCTCAAAGAATGATATAATAAGGACCCTACCAACACTGATACATGCAGTGGTCTGCTCTCAAAGAATGATATAATAAGGACCCTACCAACACTGATACATGCAGTGGTCTGCTCTCAAAGAATGATATAATAAGGACCCTACCAACACTGATACATGCAGTGGTATGCTCTCAAAGAATGATATAATAAGGACCCTAACACCACTGATACATGCAGTGGTATGCTCTCAAAGAATGATATAATAAGGACCCTAACACCACTGATACATGCAGTGGTAGGCTCTCAAAGAATGATATAATAAGGACCCTAACACCACTGATACATGCTGTGGTAGGCTCTCAAAGAATGATGTAATAAGGACCCTAACACCACTGATACATGCAGTGGTAGGCTCTCAAAGAATTATGTAATAAGGACCCTAACACCACTGATACATGCAGTGGTAGGCTCTCAAAGAATGATGTAATAAGGACCCTAGCACCACTGATACATGCAGTGGTAGGCTCTCAAAGAATGATGTAATAAGGACCCTAGCACCACTGATACATGCAGTGGTAGGCTCTCAAAGAATGATATAATAAGGACCCTAGCACCACTGATACATGCAGTGGTAGCTCTCAAAGAATTATATAATAAGGACCCTAGCACCACTGATGCATGCAGTGGTATGCTCTCAAAGAATTATATAATAAGGACCCTAACACCACTGATGCATACAGTGGTATGCTCTCAAAGAATGATATAATAAGGACCCTAACACCACTGATACATGCAGGGGTATGCTCTCAAAGAATGATATAATAAGGACCCTAACACCACTGATACATGCAGGGGTATGCTCTCAAAGAATGATATAATAAGGACCCTAACACCACTGATACATGCAGTGGTATGCTCTCAAAGAATGATATAATAAGGACCCTAACACTACTGATGCATGCAGTGGTATGCTCTCAAAGAATGATGTAATAAGGACCCTAACACCACTGATACATGCAGTGGTATGCTCTCAAAGAATGATATAATAAGGACCCTAACACCACTGATACATGCAGTGGTATGCTCTCAAAGAATGATATAATAAGGACCCTAACACCACTGATACATGCAGTGGTATGCTCTCAAAGAATGATATAATAAGGACCCTAACACCACTGATGCATGCAGTGGTATGCTCTCAAAAAAATGATATAATAAGGACCCTAACACCACTGATGCATGCAGTGGTATGCTCTCAAAGAATGATATAATAAGGACCCTAACACCACTGATGCATGCAGTGGTATGCTCTCAAAGAATGATATAATAAGGACCCTAACACCACTGATGCATGCAGTGGTATGCTCCCAAAGAATGATATAATAAGGACCCTAACACCACTGATGCATGCAGTGGTATGCTCTCAAAGAATGATATAATAAGGACCCTAACACCACTGATGCATGCAGTGGTATGCTCTCAAAGAATGATATAATAAGGACCCTAACACCACTGATGCATGCAGTGGTATGCTCTCAAAGAATGATATAATAAGGACCCTAACACCACTGATGCATGCAGTGGTATGCTCTCAAAGAATGATATAATAAGGACCCTAACACCACTGATGCATGCAGTGGTATGCTCTCAAAGAATGATATAATAAGGACCCTAACACCACTGATGCATGCAGTGGTATGCTCTCAAAGAATGATACAATAAGGACCCTAACACCAGTGATGCATGCAGTGGTATGCTCTCAAAGAATGATATAATAAGGACCCTAACACCAGTGATGCATGCAGTGGTATGCTCTCAAAGAATGATATAATAAGGACCCTAACACCACTGATACATGCAGTGGTATGCTCTCAAAGAATGATATAATAAGGACCCTAACACCACTGATACATGCAGTGGTATGCTCTCAAAGAATGATGTAATAAGGACCCTAACACCACTGATACATGCAGTGGTATGCTCTCAAAGAATGATGTAATAAGGACCCTAACACCACTGATACATGCAGTGGTATGCTCTCAAAGAATTATATAATAATGACCCTAACACCACTGATACATGCAGTGGTATGCTCTCAAAGAATGATGTAATAATGACCCTAACACCACTGATACAGGCAGTGGTATGCTCTCAAAGAATGATATAATAAGGACCCTAACACCACTGATACATGCAGTGGTAGGCTCTCAAAGAATGATATAATAAGGACCCTAACACCACTGATACATGCAGTGGTAGGCTCTCAAAGAATGATATAATAAGGACCCTACCACCACTGATACATGCAGTGGTTTGCTCTCAAAGAATGATATAATAAGGACCCTACCACCACTGATACATGCAGTGGTATGCTCTCAAAGAATGATATAATACGGACCCTACCACCACTGATACATGCAGTGGTATGCTCTCAAAGAATGATATAATAAGGACCCTACCACCACTGATACATGCAGTGGTATGCTCTCAAAGAATGATATAATAAGGACCCTACCACCACTGATACATGCAGTGGTATGCTCTCAAAGAATGATGTAATAAGGACCCTACCACCACTGATACATGCAGTGGTATGCTCTCAAAGAATGATATAATAAGGACCCTACCACCACTGATACATGCAGTGGTATGCTCTCAAAGAATGATATAATAAGGACCCTACCACCACTGATACATGCAGTGGTATGTTCTCTGATTCCAAGCCACAAATCCTGAACACGGACGTTAAATGGGCCAAAGAAAGCTTTTTTAATGACAAGGCTACAAGAAGTCAACAAATTCCAGCACAATTGTCTAAAACCTTGTAAAATGTTGCTATTACAGTACTACTCAAAATTTCCAACTAATCTGGAAAACACAGCAGTGGCCATTGTAGTAGAAAAAGTCAATTTATGCTTCAATCCCAAAATCAGCAATGTTAAAGAGTGCTCAAATAATTAAACAATTGCACTTGTTTTCCATGTTAGGAAGATATTGCTTAAAATTCTGGAAGGTAGACTCTAGCAATATATGGACCAAAAGCTGCCACATGTTCAAGCTAGTTTTAAAAGAGGTAGATGTACAAAAGATTTTAACCCTCCAGAAAACACAGAAAACAAGGAAGTACCTGAAAAACATTTTCTTCTGCTTTGTTGACTGTTCTGAAACCTTTGAATCTGTGCACCATAATAATCTCAAAACAAGTTCTTAGGGTAATGGCAATACCTGAGGATTCTGTGTGCAGACCAAAAAGCAAAATAACCAGGTATGGAATAATTCCAGAGAATCTGCCTAGGTATGGCAGTTAGGTTCCCAACCCTAAGTCTTTGGACCGGAATCCTTAGGAACTATCACATTTATTAAGGAAATCTACTAGTGATCAATGGCTATTTTTGTGATCTTCTCATCCAATAAGATTCTTTATCTCCTTTTGTTAATTCTATATAATAGCTTCATTTGTATATATATATATATATATATAAATAGATAGATATAGTTATATGTATAATCTGACCAGAAATGGTACAATTCACAGATAAGTGCTTTCACCAAAGGAAATGGGCTTCCTCAGATTTGTTTTTTCAAGGAGACTATCAGCTTTATACTCTAACAATGTGGATGAATAACTAAGTGAAGGCACTTCAGAGCTGGTTAATTGGTAGTAGTGTAGGTCTTTAGCTCATTGGAATTGGGCATAATGCAATGTGTGTGTGGGAATTGTAAACCAATAATCTTTTAAGGCATCCTTAACAGTTAATTGGTACTGGAATTACATCTTAAATTGAATAAATGATTCATGACAATGGTGGCAGAGAGTTGAGCCAGTAGTGGTGGGGCAGTGTTGGGGGTTAGTTGTGGAGTCATGCTGCCTAGTACCTTTACCTCTCACAGTGGAGCATAAGAATGTTCATTCTAGCACTTATTTATATTAACCAGATCCTATCTGAGCATTTATAGAGAAATGACTATTATATGCATCTGTAAGTAACTTTTATAGAGAAGTCAAGATTGCATACATCTGTAAGTAATGCTTATAGAGAAGTTAAGATTGCAGACATCTGTAATATTTATAGAGAAATAATGATTGCAGACATCTGTAAGTAATACTTATAAAGAAGTGACAATTGCAGACATCTGTAAGCAATACTTAAAGACTACCCTTCAATACCTCTTCTTCCATCCAGGATTGTACTCCCATCCTCGCTTGCCAGCTCCATCAGGTGCCTGAGCTGCTAATGTGGCACAATTGGTTCAATACTGGAAAAGGAGAATAACAAAGCTGTTGCCTGATTCACTGCCACTCTCCTGCCTTCTTTGACAATCATGGCTGACTGTCATGTTATGTCGTCTCTCACACAGTCCATCCATCCTTTGACTGAACATCCTCGTTTCTTCTTGTATCTCTCCCAAATCATCCTTATTTCTTCTTGTATCTCTCCCAAATCATCTTCTGCTTTCCTGCACATGACTCAACAACTGTACTCTTTTTTACTTGACCCTCTCTGCATTTAAAGTCACTTTGGCTTCTTCTCTGATATCCTCGTTTCTTTATCTACCCCCCAGTGCGTATCCTACCACCCATCTTAGACACTTCATCCATATCACACAAACTTCCTCATCTACTCTGCCTTTACTGCCAGGTTTCTACACCAGACTGTAGCACTAGTTACACCACTGTTTTATACACCTTACTTTTCAGCTTCTTTGGCATCCTTCTGTCATAACCTACTCCTGACATGCTGTGCCAGTTGGCTGCAGCCCCTCTGTTTCTAGTTTTGAGTCCTCATTCAAATGTTCTTTCTCTACAACCACCCTTATATATACTTAAAGCTGTTAATCTTTTCCACCATTTCCCTTCTATCTTAATGTTCAGTTTCTTTTGATTCCCCTATTTGCTACTATGGCAACTGCCTTGTCTCTACTCATTTTCATCAAATATGGCTGCAGTTTTGCATTCTAGTCCCTTATCATCTGCTGAAGTTCCTGTTCAGAGTTTGCTTGTAGTGCCACATAATCTGTATACAGCAGTTTTGTTGATTTGCCTGACTTTTTTGCTTGTGTAGTCCATTACCAGTATTAACAGCAGTGGGTTCACAGCTTGAGCCTGACCCACTCCCACTCCCAGTGAGAATCACTCTGTGAAACCAGACACTGTTAGTACTCATGTCATTAGGTCCCTGCTCATTGCTTGAACTAATTCTACCAATGGGTCCAGCACTTTGGACCATCACAGAACTGCCCAAATCAGCTTTCTTGCAGCTTGTCATATAATTTCTCCAAGTCTATGAATACCCGGGTACACTTTTTACCTATCTCCAACTTCACTATCTGTCTAACTGAAAACAGCAGGCCATTTGTGCTGCATCCTGATCTGAATCCAAGCTGCTCATCTCCCCTCTTACTTTCTACCGCTCTGCATATTCATTTATCAATCACTTTCTCCAGCACTTTCATGCAGTGTGACAGGAGATTGATATCTCTGTACTGCCAGAGTTGTGAATGCTCCATTTGTTCTAGTACACTGGCACTAAAATACTTATACTCCAGTCACCTAGGATACACCTTTCTCTCCATATTGCTATGAGTACTCTCAAAAGCTACGTCTCCCCTAACTCACCCATCATCTTGACCAAATCTGCCATGGCTTCATCTGAGCATGCTGCTTTCCCTGACTTCATTCCCCTTAGGGTTGTTCTTACTTATAGGTGCATAGGTACTTACAAGGCTATTGATCTGTGAGGATCTTAAGAAGCCTTGCTTCATATTCCCATGATAGTTTTTAGCCCTTATATTTTCACATACAAATAACCTGAAGATGGGCTGAAGAAGATTATATTGGGACATTTACATCTTCTTAGAGTGGGTTCTTCTTCCTCTTTCATCTTACAATTATTCATATTACATTTGATAAATAAGTAGATTAGTGAAACAACCACAAATTGCTAAGGAAGAATAAGTAAAATATTTTACTTTATAAAGGAAGAAGTTAGACAAGTACCATTAAAACCAAACTATCAAGAGAAATATAAAATTGCACAGGGAAAACAAAAAAAAAATAACCAGCCTGAGCAGATGGAATGTTTAAAATAAAGATTTTGCCTAACCAGGTAAATCTGTCCTAGTTATGTACAACTGGAAAAGTTACTGTGCCCTGCTTATGCTATCTGAAGTTTCACATTATAGCAGCAGAGACATAAATGCAGGAAAAAAAATTACTAACAGGTAATTAGCCAGTCCATACTCAATAAGTTCCTGGGCAATATTCTCCAAACAGTAAAATAATGATTGCAATTTCAATACACTTTGTAGACAGAGTCATTCCATTTAATCTCTAGAGGGATGTCTTGTAATAGGTCAACAATCAGAGGTGTACCATTAACACCAGCCTTTCAAACACTTCTCCCATCAGTGGACCACAGTCCATTGTATTTTCTTGAAGCATTCCCTAAAGTAATACCATTGAGAACTGTGTTCTGTCCTATTTTAGTTAATGCATTTGTTTTTCATCCTTTTTGCTAACAATTCCACCCAGTAACAATACATGTGCTTAATTACAATTCAGCAGCAATTAAGATAGTTTATGACAATCAAGTGTTTTATTGCCCATACCAATGCCTCTAGTTTTCAGCTTATGTATACTAGTTTATCATTTTATCTCTAGAAAAAGCCTTATGATATATATAGACCCTTTAAAAGAGTATCTTTTATGCAATAAATAATTTATTTTGTTTATTTGATCCTATCTAAAAATCTTTCCACTTTCCTAAATATTTTTCCATCTGTTCTACTTGCAAATTTCAAAATGTTAATATTTTCAGATCTTTGGATAATACCCTCCAGTCCAAAAAATATGGCATCACATATGTGACAAACATCATTGGGAATTTTCAAATAAGTTAGCTCTGCAATGCTAACAGCGTTTTATTGTTGTGCTCTGTTAGCAATACAAAGCTAACTAGCAGTACAGAGGCATACAGGATTTACAGGAAGCAAAAGCTTATTAGTAACTCATTTGCATGTCTCTGTATCAAAGTCAATGCAGTTGCCTTATGTGTTTTTCCTAGCAACCCATGCAACATTGTTACACATGCATCTACAGAGATAGACACACACAAACACGCACACAAACACACTCACATTCACAGTCACATTCACAAACAGTTAAAATCAAGCTCTTACCCCACACACAGAGCTTTACAGAAATTTCCGTTTGTAATGTCAACAGACCCACTGCTGCCATACACAGCAATGGATGTGCACTGTAAAACTACCTGATTGGTAAGCTTTGAAACAATGCAGTAGATCTTTGTCTTTGAATCTCTGTAGTAATTTATTTTGATCCCAGCATATGTTTCCATGGTGGACCACTTGGCTAACTTATATTAGTGATGCTCCAGGACTGCCATGTTTGCATGCAGCATTACCCAGCAGACCAGTGTAGCACTTCTTAAACCACTGTAGTTGTACAGTGGTCTTCAAACTACTCTGTCTCATAAAGAACTCAGCAATCCCTGTTAGAACTGCTTTATATGGTGGATGCATCCAAAGTGTTGCTGTGTAAATTATAGCAATCAAAGCATATGTTTTGATATCTGGAATGTGTATACCTGCCATACATCTAGTTCTTTCCATTACTACTAAGCTAGCCCTTGTAGTAGTGATGTCCAACAATATTAATGAAAGATTGCTCCACAATCTACCTACTTCAGAGGGCAGAAGTACCACAGAGATAATTATAGGATAAAAAGTGTAAGAAATGAAATCATTATAATCAAGGTGCTTTTTTATCCATTGCAAACTCTCGATTTGCTAGCTATTAATGTGTTCATTTAAAAATATATTTAGTTAATTTATCGAACATGTCATGGTTTGCTGACCAGATAATTTTATTTCTACTCCCAAATATTTGATGTAAGAAGACGTAATCTCTAATCATAATTTCTTCCCATAAGACAGTAAAAGGTATTTCTATATAATAATTCTTAAGTCTATTTATTTTAAAACAGGAAAAAGCTCAATAATTATTAAAGAGATTCTAAATTCCTCTGATTACATTACTGGAAGGATGAATTTAGTAATATAGCATCAGCAAAAGGATTCAGGGTAGGAGGAAGTTGTATACCTAAATGTATGAAGAGAAATGTAAACAATATCTCATTTTGCAAGCAAAGGGTTCCATACTTAATGCAAACAATAATGGGGACAAAGGATATCTTTGATGGGCACCACACATCAAGGAAAATGCAAAAGAGGTTCACTGCCCAAACCTAATATAACCAGTTTAATTCTATTATACTGCTCTCAGATCATTTATAGAAGAGGTACAGAACCAAAACATGTCCAGGTCCTGAAATAAATAGAGCCAAGGCAGGCTCATCATCAATCATCATCATCATCAACCCCCTTTTTCTTATTTTTCTATAGGGGGACAGGGGGTTGTATCAGCTGTCACCAACTCTGTGTTTAATGCCACTCTCCTACCTTCTTTGACAGCCATGCTTGATAGACACAGGTCTTCTCTCACAGAATCCATCCATCTCTTTGCTGGATGCCCTCATTTCTTCTTGCCTATCTTCCTATCTGTCCCACATCTTATTCACTAGATTATCATCTGCTTTCCTGCACATGTGCCTGAACCATTGAAATTAGTACCCTTTGACCTTTTTTACATTTGGGGCTACTTGGGGTTCAGCTCTGATGTCCTCATTTCTTCAACTGTCCCACAGTGTGTTTCCTATAACCATGAATGTCATCTCTCACATCTTCACATCTCGAACTTCATCAACTGCTCTGCCTTTACTGCGCAGATTTCTGAACCATGCAATTGTACTGGTCTCACCACTGTTTTGTGCACAGTACTTTTCAGCTTCTTTGGCATTCTTCTGCCATACACAGCCCCTGATGATCTCTGCCATTTGGCTGCAGCCCCTATGATTCTAGCTTTGACTTCCTCATTCAGACTTACTTCTCCTCAATCAGACTTCCCAGATACGTAAAGTTGTTAACCTGTTCCACTATTTTCCCTTCTAGCTCAGTTCTCAGCTTCTTCTAGTTTCTCTCCATTGTTGCCATTATAACTGTTTTATCTGTACTAAGTTTCATTCCATGTGCCTTAAGATTTGCTTTCTATTCCTTTATCATTTACTGAAGTTTTTGTTCAGAGTCTGCCTGTAATGCCACATCATTCGCAAACAGCAACTTTGTTCATCTGCCCCTTTAACCTGTTTTTAATGTAATGTAAACCAGTATGAACAGCAGTACAACTCTGTTTTTCTCAAATTGTTGATAAGGAAAATTCCCAAAATTATTTGACAACATTTAGGCATAACTGTATACAGTAACAAAATAGAAACATCTTTTAGAAAAATTCCACATTGTACAGCCCCTACAGTAATTTCTAACAAATTGTATTTTCATCTGCTTAAGAAGTTAGAAACAGAACAGACATTACAAACATATTGAGCCACACTTCCAGTAGTGAAATCAGAACGTTAATTTATGGAGCACATTTGTAACTTAGAGATACCACTGAACATCAGGATACATACTTCTCATACTTATCAGATGGCAGTTACAATGATGATGGCTTTTTTCAACCATACCTATCCAGTTCTGCATCATGAAAAAAAAAATGGAAACCATGAGAAGCAAATGAGTCATTTTACAGTGTGAGACACTCCTTCATACCTTGATCCTAGTCGGATAGACCTGCCATATTCTACAGGCCACTTAGTATTTACTAGATAATTCTGACCACAACTCTCAACCTGCAGAAAATGAAAATAGACACAAAGTGTCTTAAAAAACAGGTACATCCATCTAAACAATGAGGCACCTAGTTAACATACTATTTGATTATCAAATAGCATATTATTCATCTCAATTCCAGTAGTATTGTGAGATACAGCCCAGAACACAAGGTTAAAAAAACTGAAAGTAACAAAAAAAGCATAAGCGTATTATCAAATATACAGTAGAAAATCTGCAGATTTTCATAAATTATACTGTAAAAATCTGCCTCCCACGGTCATTTATTTTTACTTCTGAAAACAGGAGCTGTAACGCATGGATCCTCTTTTTTAAATTAATGGTGGCACCAGTAATCCTGGTCATTTGTCTAGTAAACAGATCCAAAATCATGTGAGACAAGGGCATTCATAAAATCATGTGATGGGGTAAATCAAGCCTGGAAATAGGCACATGCTTTCAAAATAGGTACAGTTGAGAAGTCTGATTTTGATGAAAGCTCCTCTGCTGCTGGATATTACTTGTTACCTGCATTAAGACCGCTTGTAAAAGACTGTAATATTGTAATGTCATCTGTTCTGCTGAAACCTTCAAGAATGAATAACAAGGACAGTGTTGCAGTGCTAGTTTTTTCCAGCCTGCTTGTTTGAGTGGTTACATTCATGCTGATGAACATTAATTAACCTGAGATGTTTAAACTTTAACCATATTTGTAACTTTTTGTTTTATGTTGTGGGATAAGTAAGGAGATGCATTAATTGCATTAATGTTTACATTTTATCTGCCTTTTTGCCACTAAGCAGTGAATGTGGACACATGATTAATCAAGAACAAATTGCATCACATCCCAAATCATCATAAACATTTACTAACAATGAAATAATGCAAGTATATAAACTCGCAACACAAATTACTGTATATAAATTAAACCACCAATTTTTAAGGGGGCCCCTCCACTTGCAACCCAAAATATGTGTTCTCTTCTCACATACCCTTGATGTCTACATATTTTACTTTCAAGATCAAACAAAGTCAAAGGTAAGGGAATGTAGGAATGCTAAAAAACCCTTTTAATTAAAAAGGAAAATAAAAGTATGCATTACTGATATTGTTAGCCATGGTTATCATTAGAATTATTGTTATTACTGTATCTGTTATTGCTGTTGATACACTGAAGTGTTGCATACATAGTGTCTTTGTTAGTGTGTATTGATTGCATTTATTAATTCTGTTTTCATAGATTGCTGTGTATTAATATTGCTATTTCCTGGCATATCATGTAATGGCATATAAGAAAACCACTGAAAAATAGAGGGCATGAAGACATACCATTTGAAAGACATGTCCAGCTTCAACAAACAGGCATACAATTAAGGTTTGTTTTCCTAACAAAGAGGTCTTTGGAATGTTAAAAAAAAAAAAAACATGCAGCATGAGACTGAAACACAGGGTGCCATTTGCTAAAAATCTGCATACTATCTGAATTGAGGATCTGACTTTATGACAGATCAAAAAGTACCATCAACATAGCTTTCTATACTCTAGAAAAGGAAATGAACACTATGATATTGCATCTTGCCAATTCTGGGACTAGCAAATCCAAAAAGGTAAGTCCATTCTCAGTGAGGGAAAGTGGAGTATACCTGACAGGGGCATTTAACCAGGGCTCCCTGCTACTGAATTAGACTTTTGCCTACAAGAGAAGGCAGCATCAAAGTGCTAGGAATCATCAGCAGTTTTCTGGGTCTTTCCAAGAGAGTGGACAGATAATGTAAAGCTATTTTACAGTGCTTACCAAGGACCATGGACTCTTAACTCTAGATTGAACTGGACACTAATTGCCTTGTCACACTGCCAGGGACTACTGCAGGTAGTTTGATGTTTTTTCTGACTTTTATGCTGTACAGCAAGTTATTTTATTTATTTATTTATTTATTTTTGTCACTTGATTCCAATTCAAAATTAAGTTAGTAACCCTTTTTTATTTGCCAATAAATTCTATTTCTTACACCAAATTAAATTTGGTACATGTTAGCAGTTTTCATATTGGCATGGTAGTAACCTAGAACAATAAGATTTGGAAGTAGGGGACAAATAAGTGTTGAACCAGCTTATTCGCACACACAGACAAATGCATTGTTTTAATATAAAGAATTACATTCCAGCCTAAGTCTTCTGACAGGAAGATCTCACAAAAATTCATATATCCCTTTTGTCTGAGTCACATACCCTCAAAGATCACAGCAGAGAAGAGACAGGAGCAATCAGTTCAGCATACTGAGGCACTGTATTCTGATAGCATAGTTCTTTCTAATTATATAGTCATGAAATTTTAAGTATTTACATTTCAGAAGTTGGTAAACCTTAAGGAAACAATTAATGAAGGTCTGAAAATAAACTTGTTTGGATTCATCTGGAGGCACCTGCATCAGAATTGTTGGTGCTTACTGAAGGTCAAAGAATAGCTAGGAGGTTTGTATCTCCTGATGCCTATGCTATAGCAAAAACAAGCTTGTAACCATTTTGCTTCATTTGGTTTTATGGACAGCTTTCTAACATTAATCTGCATTATTCTGACTGACTGATAGTTGATGAATTTATGGCACTAAGCATTTCATCAGATTATTCTTATTTACTCAAGTGTTTTATGGCTCATTTATTGAACTTGCTAATTATTTTACTCACATTTAACACTTAAACGTTTAACTATAGGTTTGCTTCAGCAAATATCATGCATTGATAACATTATGTTTTCTGTACTTTATCCTGCTGCATTTGAGTTTTGTAGAGTGCACATGGTTTAAAATTTTAAACAGAATTGAATCACTTGTAGAGGTTATTAGACCCAGCTAAGAAAGTCATATGTTGAAACAAATAATTTCTGTCATGCTATGAGACATCTTTTCAGTGGCTTAATGTTTTATACCAAACGTCTCTCTGGAAATTGATAAATGGCAGAGTTTATTATAACTGCTCAGGTATACAGACCAGTGGGTTAGCATGAAAGGAATGAACACACTGATTTTTGGAACAAGGTTGGAATCAAGATCCTGCTTTGGCTATCAGTACCCATCAGAAAAGGAGCTAACAACAAAGGGAAATTGGGAAATAGTTTAATTATGAAATCATGATGGTCACAGGCAATCATTTTAAAATCATATTGCCACATGTTGTACATATTTACTTTGCTGTTGCTTCAACATTTTTAAATCACTGAAGGTGGGAACAGGATGGCTGCATGGTGAAAGTCTGAAGCCCTGCTACATCAGTCAGTCTAACAGCTTAACTCCTAAACACTAATGCAATGCAATAAACCTGCCTTGCTGATTGTTTTCTGTACTTTATCCTGCTGCATTTGAGTTTTGTAGAGAGCATATGGTTTAAGCATTTAAAACAGAACTGAATCAAGTGTAGGGGTAATTAGCCCCAGTTCAAAGTCTTTACCGCTAGATCTATTTTGTGGCAAACATGCAGATGTTTCAGCTAATTTCTACATATTCCACTGTGGGTAGTAAACCAGTGTTTTGTATTTACCCTTGTGCAAGCCTACACAAAAATGCTATGCATGCCTGGGCAAGATTTTGGTAAGCCACCATGAATATCTTTCTATATGTTATTGTCTGCATAACCAGATATACCTATAATCATGTCAGAAAAAGGGAGAAGCCCTGACATAGGACCAGCTAACCTTGGACTGATTAGTGACCCTGGTATTGGAAGGGCTATTCAGGGAGGATGGGAGTGGTGGACAGTACCAACTCACCTACATGGGGAGGGAGATGGTCTGTTCCACTGCAACAAAAACATCAGCTGGAAATTACTTGCAGACAGCATCATGTGGACCAGGGATATGTGCTTGGTGTTGCCAAGCTGTGCGCATGTGGAAGCATGTATGACATATGTGCTAGAACTCGTACAATTAAAGAGAAGAGTATCGAACCTATCTTTAGCAAATGTCCACATCAGTAACCAAATGTGGAGTTAGGGACAGAGGGTGAAAAACTTCCTGATAACTACTTGTAAAACAGCTGATTCCTCACGATTGGATCTCACCCATAAAAGGGAAGGAATTACCTTCACTTCTGAGATGCAGTTTCTGTGTGGATATTGCAGACTTAAAGACCTGTGTGTTCTTTTGGTGCCAAACATGCTCAATGGGAAAGAGACACATACAGGAATCCAACTGTAAGGAAATTCCACCAGATGTTGCCCCCATTTTCATCAAAAACTTGCATATCTTTACATTATTCCTTCTTAATCTGTTTGCCACATCATCATTTCTGTCTTGTGGATGCTTTGTTTTACCAAAACTATGTTTCTACCTCAAGAGCTCTATCATTTAAATCATACACTGAAACTCCTTTATCAGCTGCCTTAGCTGAATGAACTACCAATGATTTTATTTCATTATACTGTGGAGTGCTAGTTTCTTTACAGGTTTCAGTGTTTCAGGTGTCTGTAAAAGGTCTTCAGTTGCTAATGTCATTGCTTGAAAAAAAAGACCTCTATAATAATAGCTGAAAGAGTTTGATAATTTTCTTTATCCAGGCTGTTTGGATCCTCAGATGACGTCGCAGTTGCAAAAGTCATAGATCTTCTCTAGTTTTCAGATTTGCTTAGTCTTGTTTTTGACAGAAAATTGTTTACATTTTGTTTTGAAGATCTGGATTTTTTCTGAAGTTCCTGTCTGAAGTTATTTTCTATTAAAAACTATCACTGCTCTATTTTACGTGAGAAACTCAGAGTGAGAGTTGCTTACATTTCAGCATTCATTTTGGAATGTTTCATCCATCCACATCTGTTATAGTTTTGAAAACTGCAGTACCCTCTTGTTTTGTCTGTGGGCAATGAGGTGCCACAAGTCACTGAAGATCACGTTAGTCTCTTTAGAAAGAAAAATCCTTAAAAAAGAGTATTTACAATGGGACTATATGGTGCATGAGCTGGGGGTATCATGCAGATGGTTATGGCTTTTGTAGGCATATAGATAAAAACTACAGAACAAATTCAACAATGCCAAAATTGTAACTTCTCAACTCTTGTAAATGTGTATGTTCACAAAGTACTTCCAAAGTCCTTTGAATATAAATTTGGATTCTGTATAGAAGAACAGAACCACTTACAATCCATTGGAGAAAACTTATTTTACTTACTTACTAGCTTATTCATTTATTTAATTTATTTTATTTTATTTCTTAACTAAGGCAGAACACTGACTCAAATGGACCATCTGCAGGCTCAGTGCTTCATTTTATACAATTGCCAGCCACATGGCATGGAGGGAGAGATGAAGCTCTGACTATGCTGCAGTAACCTGAGTTCAAGTAGCATCCCAGGCACTAGAGGAACCAGCTGGGGAATAGTAATAAAGTGGTCAAAGCCTGATCAACCATCGTGGGGAGGAGGGAGATAGCATGGTCTGCCATAGCACACTAAGGCAGTGCAACTGATAGAGCTCAGGGTACAGGACTTTGTGCAAGTACTGGTGATGCTGTCCTTACCAAGCAGCATGTAGCACTAGAGCTAGAATGGGCACATAAGTGAAAGCATGCATGCAACAAACAGCAACAATTGCAAAATGTGCATCACCCACCACATGGACTGCAAGATAGGGTTTAAGCAGGAAAAAATCTCTAGTGACAAATGGAGGTTTCTTGTGACTGGCTGTCATCCACGGAGAGTGGAAAGGCTTGAAGAGTCATGGGAGGGCTAATGATCATCAGGCAGTAAGGAGAAATATATGGAAAAATCACTTAAGGCATAATTCATAAACCTTCCATTTCTCACTTTTCTGTCAGGCTCATATGTATCCAATGTGCATGACCTAGACCAACCAAGAACAACCAGTATTTTCCTATTGTATAACAGACCTTCCTAAAGTAAAACAAGTCTTTAACTTTGCAAGCACAAAACTGGTGCTTAGTCGTGACATTAATTAAGAAAGATTCAGTCATTCATTTATGATTGCAGTTATCTTTCCGAAGTGACCTTTTTTTTTATTTTTCATTTTTTGAAAAAGTGACAAGCCAGCCATGAATCACCTGGGGTATTACTTTATTACTCTAAATCGTTCTTGAAACACCATGCCTTTTAAATCTCTGTCTCTACCCCTTTTCCTTACAATCTTTTCAGGCTTCTCTTATTATATTCATAGTTGTAGTGACTCCTTCTGTAGTAGGCCCACCCTGTTTCCAACTTCCTCTTTACTTTACTTTCCTTTCATATTTCCAGTATTCATTCCATGAAACATAATCACTTACTGACAGACCTGTCATTGTATGTAAGGTGCGTACAACTCCAGTGTGGTTCAGTGAGTGTATTTACAAGAACAAAAGGGTTAATGAAACTACACCATTTGCACCAAATGTCATTGTTCCAGGCATCCCTCAGGGGTCAGTGATTACCCAACTCTTGTTCTTTATCCAGGCAGAGAAATTGTGGTATTACTGTGGTGGATTCAGAATCACAGAGTACATATACAATACTGGCATTCTTCAGTCATCCATGTGAGTGGGAGATATTAATTCCCATCACCAAGACGGTGTCAATAAACTGAAGAAATGCTTTACTGTAATAAGCTCTTTCTCAATGCCATCAAAATTAAACAGGTAATGTACAGCAGTAAAACTCTTCCTGAAAGCCCAAAATTGTTAATAAATAAATAGTAGCAAGCAAAGATTGACAACATCATTTGTTCCAGTTATAAAATATCTCATCTACACCTAACTGAAGATGTAAAATTCTAGACTGAGATATAGTTACTCACCAGCAAAATGAAGCGACAGTAAGTCCATTTATATTTAAAAGGAACATATTTCCCTGAAGCCAAGCTGCAAGCTGCCATATCATTGTTGCTTCTTAGACCTCATTACTAAGGAATGCCAAACCCACCTCTCATTTAAACCTTAAAACTCAAGCTTACAATAGAGTGAAAATATCTGACATTTGAGCAAAGAAGTAACACCACTGACATGAATGTAACATTTAAAATGGGTATGGCTGGATTCTAAATGTTTTTATCAGCAACTTGCTCTAACATTTAGGGCTCTGTATAATGAATCAAGTGTACTCTCTCACAAACTAAAAGTCAGCACTAACCACCCCTAGATGCCCATAAGGAATATCTGTTCAATGAAAGTGACACATGCTTTCTTGAATGGGGTAATATGGTTCTCAGAACATGCATTTCCAGACTATGGACCTCTTTCCCTTTCCCAGTCAGAAGGCAAAGGTCTCTACCGGACTTCAAAAGCTAAGCTAATGGCTCACTACCCTTGCATTGTGACCTGTCAGGACTGTGAAGTAATCAAATGCAAACGTATTTTTATCTGCAGACTATAATAATCCTAATAAATCCAAATTTCCTTAGATCTCCAACTATCATAGCTAAATATATTCCTTACAATGAGTAAGACTGCATTATCACCCCAGGACATTTCTTTCCAGACACACTCTGGGGGATTTTATGTATTTTATGTTATCAGTGTAATTGCACCCAGTTTACAGTAAATGTACGCTGTTGTAGATGCATCGAGGAAAATCATTATCCTGTAGTTTATGATCATTTTCAAGTACAAATGCAGGTTTCAGTGGTGATAGGACATATTTAATGGTTATTCATTCATCCATTTTCTAATGCCCACTTATCCTATTCAGTGTAGTGGGGAGCCAGAGGCTATCCTGGTATGCAATAGGAAGGAAGAAAAAATCAGTCCTGGATAGGATGCCAGTCTATTTCAAAAGATGAGCACATGCATCTCGCATGCTTGTACATGCATGCATGCTTGAACACAGACACAAACACACACACACACATCTCTATATGTAATTTGGAGAATGGTTAGTCAGTATGGTAGTTTCATGCAGACTGCTTAGGTTTTGAAATATTAATTAGGTTCATAGGTTGTTACTAAGCTATCAGCCCTAGAGGCTATACAAGCCTAGCCATAACAATTCCCTGGCTATTTCTTCCCACACTATTTACTTCCCTGGACCCCTGTCTAGCAGGGTGACTGACATGATCCCTGGGGTGAATTTACTTTCTCCCATCCAATCATCAAGGTTCCTTTTGAAGAAGGTGAAAGAGGGCAGTCTATTCCAGAGTCTGGGGAGTCTTTGGGTCAGGAACCTATCCCTCCAGCATGTTTTGTTTATTGTGATGACAAGGTTTAGATCCCTGGAGCATGTGGCTCTGAGGGATTGGGATTTCTTTAAGTGTAGCATGTCCAACAGCTCTGGGTTTGACATGGCCTTGTATGTTAAGCAGAGATCACCTCGGAGTAGACAATATGCGACAGAGTATAGCTGGTGTCTTTTAAGGTCATCAGCACAGGGCATCTGCTTTAGGCATGTGATTCTTTTACTGAGGTATTTCTGTGGCCTTTCCAGTTGGTGCAGATGTCTTGAGAGGTACATACCAAATGGGGCGTTGTATTCTATAATGGTTCTAATGATGGATGAGTACAGTGGGACAATGACCTCCTTTTTTCTGGATGAAAAGCCCTTCATGATAAGGTGTGCCACATAGAAGGATTTCCTGACTGTTGTGGCGATGTGGTTATTGAAGGAGAGACCACTGTCCACCTGTGTCCCTAAGTCTCTTATCACACTTTCAGTGTTTAGTGTTCTGCCACCTATGTGGTAATTCACAGGCACATGTTTTTTCCCAAAGGGGATAACTATACATTTCTTGGCATGAGCTTGAGCCCATGGCTCTGGCACCAAGCATCTGTTTCTGTAAGGCCCTTTTGTAGAGTATCAACATAATTTGGGGATTCAATAATGGCTCCCAGTTTGCAGTCATATGCGGACTTTGTTATCCAGAGTCCCTTAGTGTTGGCCTGTACTTCAGAGAAGTAGATGCCAAACAAGAGAGGCCCCAGGACTGAACCCTGAGGTACTCCACTTGTCACTTGTCTGGAGATGGATTTGGAGTAAGCTACATTTACAGTGTGGGTTCTGTCAGTAAGTCAGTTGGCAACCCATCGAGTGATGTAGGGATTAATGCCCAGCTTAGTAAGTTTATCTATGATTCCAGAGTGGGGGATGGCCTTGGCGAGGTCCAGTAGGCTGTGTGGACTGCCTTACCCTCGTCCATGGCTCTGGAGACTGATTCAAAGAAGTCAATCAGGTTCAGGAGACAAGATCGGCCCTCACAAACCCAAACTGGGTGGGGTCGAGTGTTTTAAGGTTGCCAATGTCTTTGTTTATAAGTTCCATGATAATACGTTCCATGGCCTTGCAGATCAGGCTCGTCAAACTGATGGGGCAGTAGTTCCCAGCATCCAAGGTGGATCCCCCCTTGTGGAGTGGGTGTGCGCCACTCAGTGGGCATGAAGCCTGAGGTGAGGCTATGGTTAAACATGACACTTAGGTGAGGTGCCAGTTCATTTTGTAGTTCATGTAGTACATAGCCCGGGATGTCATCTGGTCCCATGGATGCTGTATTCTTAGCTTTAGAGAGTGCGTTTTTTACCTGTGTGGCCGTTATTACTGGAATTTGGCAATCTTCCAGTATTGAGATGGGCCATTTAGGGGGTGAGATTGGCACTGAATCGATCAGCCACGATATTGGCAATATCCTTGGGATCAGTCTATTTAATGCCATTCTGTTGTAGCTCGGAGCAGATCTGAGCATTGCTATTTAGATTCGTGACATAGTTATAGAATGCCTTGTGGTTGTCTTTGGAATTTTTGGCAATTTTATTTTTGTAACTAGCTGTGGAAGATTTTATGAGGGATCTCAGCTTCTTACTGAGGCTGGTAAGGGATTTTTTTGCATCCTGGGACTTTCCTCTTTTCTACAACAGTTTTTTCCTTTTGTTGTGAAGTTTGTTTATGGCAGGGGACCACCAGATTGGCTTCCTTTGTTTTGGAGGAGAGCATCTTGGTTCTATTTGGGATGGCACGATTCATGCATGAGTGGATGTGCTCGTACAGTGCCTTAGTTTAGGACTCAGCAGTCGAACTTTCAGTTCCCGTCTGCCTGGGTGTCATGAAATTTGTAACTTCTGACTTGAGTAGCATGAAGTTGGCTTTGGAGAAGTTTTTTTTTTATGGAGGTTTCATTACTGGGGGTGGGGGTGGGATGTGGATGTTAAGGGTGATTAGCTTATGGTCTGACCTGACCAACGAGGGGGTGACCACAGGTGTGGAGCATCGATTTCTCATGTTGGTATTGACCAGGTCTAGGATATTGGAGCCCCTGGTGGGACTATGGATTAGTTGATCCAGGGCATTGGAATTTATAAATTCCAAGAACCGTTGGGCAAAGGTGTTGGTACATGAGTAGTTTTCCCAGTTAATGGCAGGGTAGTTGAAATCACCCAGTATTAGGGTGTTTGGTTGTATATTAATATTTTCCAGTATGTTTAGAAAGGTGTAGTGAGAATCTTGGGGCATGGTGGTGGGGGATCTGTAGCAAGCTACAGTTTGGATTGTAGTCTTACCTAGTGTTAAATGCACCTGGAGAATTTCAGACACATTGTGTTGGGCAACTAACCTGGTGGTGTGAATATCCTTGGTGAATTTGGACACTCCTCCACCTTTAGTGTTTCGATCCTTGTTTGGTGGCCGAAACGTGTGGTAAAAGTTGTAGCCTGGTTTTGCAGGGGTGCTCTCTGGAGCCTTAAACCAGGTCTCAGTTACAGCACAGATATTGATGTTCTCCATTTTTAGAAGTGCCTCGAGAGAGTCCATTTTGAGGTTTAGACTTCTAGCTTTATCCTGTAGTCTTCTTTTGATTCCATTAGTCTCCATTTGTATACCATGTGACTATAAGCAAGTCAGTGAACCAGACAGTGCCCCATGGTCATACCAGAGAGGTACTTATGTCTAATGTATTTACCTGGATAACAAATAATTACAACTTAAGAAAAAATAATAAAATAAATGTAGTCACATGTTTTGGGGATGTGAGAGAAAACTGGAGACCCTGATGAAAATCCACACAGATTTTACCAAACTGATTACAGTATTCTCTGTCAAGATACATAAAAGAAACAAACCAGTAGCATATTGTAATATTTTCTGCAGCAGGAACTTCTGTTCCTGAGTCTCCTCTGCAAAAAGGCTGTAACCCAGCTGGATTTGGCCTATCAATAAAATAAAATAAACAATGAATGGTACCTTGGGTCAGCTTATGGAATTCAGAATGACACAAATGCAGCAAAAAGTGATGTCGGATTTCCCATAATTATACTGTTCCCTAGAAAGTGCCTGAGAGGGAAAGCAGATCTGATTTATAATAAGACTTGACACCTGCTGAGAAATCTATAGCTGCCTCTGTCTTTGTACCATTCAGTTGCATATCTCATTTTCAAATTGAATGCAGTCTTTTACATGAGTTAAATAGTTTGCATATCAACATTTCTGAACCCTGTTGTTACCTTATAGTACATCAGTGCTCAAGATGTATTTAATCCCTAAACTATAGGTCAAAATTACCTTTGTGCTGATTTAATCTGCATAATTTCCAAATTAAACCTCTGAGTCACTCTTGTCTATAAATGTTATCTGATTATGAAATGCACCTCTTTCTTGCAACATGATGCGGTGCCCATTAATGATATTCTGATATTCATGCCTGAAATCTGAATGATATGCTGTGAGGAGAAAAGGGCA
Source organism: Protopterus annectens (assembly GCF_019279795.1). Lineage (NCBI taxonomy): Eukaryota > Metazoa > Chordata > Ceratodontiformes > Protopteridae > Protopterus > Protopterus annectens. Next base: position 579,467,128 of record NC_056728.1, read on the forward strand.
GATTTCAGTCAATGTTATGACATGTTGTTATATGAAACTACTAACATGTATTTAAGATATGTCAAAGCACAGACAAAATAATAACTAACATAAACTACCTTTTGTTCTTGCTGAACAAGATCATCCCATTCATCCAGTGCTGTTGACTTAAGACTCTTGTAGCAGTCCCACGAGCAGTTAAAACCATCCACAGAGTTTACTATTCATGTATAGAATGGATGTAGATTGCCACTTCATTCTTCCATATCACACATACCCACGACTGCACCTACTGACAATTTACATTCACTGTTCCTCCTACTACATGCCTTTGGTATATGGGGAGAAACCAACACATCCAGAGAAAACCCATGTAACAACAGGGAAGATATGCAGTCTACAGACAGGCACCCCAGTTAAGAATTAAACTGGGGACCCTTTTGCTGTGAGGTAACAATGCTACTGTTACTGTGCCATCCTACTTAACAGAGTACTTATGATTTATTCTGTTGTTTACAAAAACTGCATTTATCTCAACATAATAGAGCATGAAAGTAATTTATCAAAACAAATTTCTCATTATAGTACAGTTGGTAACCTGGCATGAAGTCTTGTTCTTCCACTGTGTTTTTACAATGAAAACATGACATAATTAGAGCTCAGGTCTAAGTTTAAACAAAACAGAGCAGTGGGATTCCCCATTAGCTGTTGGCTTCAGCAACATTTTACTGATGTTATAAAACTCAGATATGCTTTTAAACTTAAGGCTTTTATTTATTTATTTTTTAATTTAAGAATTAATTGAAAGTCATCAAAAGTTTTAGAAAGTTTGTCCCCTGTAGCTGAGAATTACCCATCTCTCAAAGCATAGCACATCATGAGATCCTATGAGTAACATATTATCTCTTGAGTCACACCTTGGTGTCGGAATCCACAACTATATTTATTTTTGATATATTTCAGCCTGATGACCAGTATGAGAGTGTCTAATTTTTTCCTGGGATTCTGTGCTGTTCTCTCACGAGATCTTCCTCTTTACTGATTCATTACCAATGCAACAAAGTGGGACGAAGCTCACTCCTACTCATTTCTATTCTGGTAGCTGTATAGGCTACTGCTGGCCTGGAAATCCCCATAACAGTTTCCTGAATGAGCATTTCAGCAAACTTCTAAAAGGAAACCAGGATGCATAAGAGGAACAATTTGTGTGGTTTCACAAATAAGTATTAAGTTCTAGAAATGAAATGGAACGGATGGATCAAGTTAACTGAAGCAATATTCATTTCTGTCTTTAAAAATTCTTTGTTCAGTTATAATTTTATTCATATTTATTTTGTTTTAAAACAACAGTTTACTTGATATCCTTGCTCTGGCACCCCTCTCAGATACCATAAACAATGAAAGAACAAAACAGTAACAAGTAATCACTGTTTTGTAATAATGATAACTAGGGGGGTCTGTCTTCAGTTCATTCTTGCAGTCTTCATTTAGGTAGTGCTGCACAATAAGTCAGAATTTAAATAATACCATGTAAGCAGCAACACAATACAATTATATTGTTATACATAATTTTATCTCAGTTCAAAATAACAAGAAGTTCTAACTGGCAATAACTATTTTGCTTTCACTGAACAGATAGCTTCATTACAACAATCCTTTCGGCATTAATGCATTCTTAGATACTGCACAGATCAAAAAAGAAACAATTTTAGCCAGGGAGTGCTCGATGTAAGCAGTTGTTTTAGAAAAAAGAAAATAGAGAGAGAGATTTGTTAAAAGAGTTTAGCGCAGACAGCGCCTTGTCATAGAGGCGTAAAGCAATGAAAATGAGCCACACATCACAAACATCCCATGATCAGTCATATGGGCACTGGAGATGAATACCATGGACAGTGGAAATGAATGGCTGATGATGACTCACCCATCCTGTGGGAAAGAAGGCAGCCTGACCTACTTCCTCACTAACACCCAAAGGTAGACATTGAAGTATACAGCAGAAAGGGCCAAGATTTATGCACCAACCAAACTGCAGATGCCCTCACAGTAGCTGCATTTTGATTAATTTAAAGATAAGTGCATAAGTCATTGCTATGGCTGTGTGGGATCCATGGCTGTTGGGCTGTCACAAAGTGATGTGCATTACAGCTAATCAAATAAGAATGTTTGCTGCCAGTATGATAGCCACTCTCAACTGGGTTTCACCCAAACAGAAACACATAGACCAGCTGGGCCACCAAAGGGATGACAGAAGGTGGAAAATGAGGACAGTCCTGTACTGATTCAACTGGCTAGAGACAAGGAATGAAGGCTGACCCAGCAGAGTGCACAAAAGGGAACTATGAGTCCAACCATGCCTTTGATGTTAATAAAAAACAGTCAGATATAAAACAATATCACTTGTAATACATAACCAGTATCTAGAGTAATTGCAAGGTTGTGCCAGGATATGTAGAACAGGCCTAAAAAGAGGACCAGATGCAAAGGAATTGATGAGCATCCCTAAAGTAAAGAACCTGGAAGATAAATTGAAAGTAGTCACTATTTATGTTGGAAAAATATGTTTTGATGGCTGCAAAAGATTATCTGACCTAGGTCATCTGTCTATATCTTTGTATATGGTAAAAAATGGCAACCATAGTTAACCAACAGCTCATTTAATTTCTTATAACTATCTTTCATAAGTATTTGCTTATGTTTGTACCATACATTTTTGAATTATGTTCTTGATATTCTCTATACTATTTCTTCACCTTGTCTGTTCTAGCCATCCACCACTCTTTATGTGAAGTCTCACTCTATGAGCACCCCCACAGTTGTCACATAATGTATTATTAAATTCTATGTTTTGTTCTTGTAATTTTTTTAAATATAATAGCATCTCTACCGACATCCTTGAGGTACATACAGTATTTTGTTTTTATCATTCCTCTTCACAATTCTCAGTTCTTCAAGACTTTGCATGTTTACCTCTTGTAATCTGTCTTTATATGGCTTCCTGTACTGACTGTGCATATTTGCATTGTCTTTCTCTAATTCACCTCAATGTCTCTATTTTCTTAGAGTGATAAGCTCTTCAAAACTGCACAATGCGGAAGAAGCATTGTCTTCTCACTTGTCTGCATTAAAGAACAAAGTCATTTTGTTTTCAATATGTGATGCTTTAGCTATGTGTTCCTGGTTTATAACAGTCTTCCTTGCTGCTTTTCTGCACAGGTTCTTTACCATTAGATTAGCTGCTATGACTAACTTTAGGTACTTTTTATCACTTGTGTTTCCTGCCGTGTCCCCTCCAGCTGTGTAATATTTTCTTTGACTTTTGCTCTCCAGACATATTACTTTGCATTTTTATGCATTTAATGTAAATTACTATGTTTCACACCTTTCTTCCATTCTTGTCAAGTCTTTTCTCACCCTTAATTTCCCTTCTTGTGTATTAGCTCTCTTGCAAGGTTTTCTGCCATCAGTAGAAAATAGAAATGTTTCCTTCTAGTCTTGCAATGTTATTACAATGAGTAGCTTGACATTTCCCCAGAACACATTTTGATGAATTCCACTTCCCTGCATGCAATTGAGCAAAGTGGTATTTTGATGATAGGGAAATCTAACTTTCCCCTAACATGTGACAAACACAAACCCTAAAATAATGATAATGACTAAGGTGATACAATACGTTGCAGTAGATCAGTGAACACATTCTTACTCTACATGGAAGACATCGTCTCTAGGTAATTTTGTCTATTTAAAACGTGTGTGTGTGTGTGTGTGTGTGTGTGTGTGTGTGTGTGTGTGTGTGTGTGTGTGTGTGTGTGTGTGTGTGTGTGTGTTTGCCAAGTGTTATGTCATGTAACTTATTGACAGAAATGGCATATGTGGAATCTGCTTCATACAAACATACCAGAGCCTTCATGAAGACATGTAAAAGGGCAGTCTGGAGAGTTGAACCCTATAGTCCAACTTGTCAATGTCCTAAGAGAAGACTTTATGTAGTATTACCCTCTGTCCCTGGTTAGTGCTTAGCCACATTATCCCCCCCTAAGGCCCACTCTAGTTCTTCCTAATTTGTTGACTGATCTGCTGCATACTGCCATGCCATGTTTCACTAAAGTCTAGATAGGTTCTGCTCATTACTTGTTATAAACAAGAATCTTATCTCCTGTAAAACAGGCTACCTGCATGTTACCTGAGACATTTCAACCAACCCTCCCCTTACCCCATTTATTGTTCTCTTAGTTTATGATAAGAACATCTACTGCTAGTATTCTTTCTTCTGTAGCCATTTGCCTCTGCCACTTGTCAACTTCTACATGGCCAGAAAGTACATTATTAAAGTAAGACACTAGCTACATTTGAAAAGTAATCCTTGAACTTTCTTGATTTTTTTTTTGCTTACTTGCTCTGCTGATGTGTCCTTAGTCCATCCTGCTCCATTCGCCCTCTTGCTCACTCCGCTCCCATACCCTACCCCATTCCCACCCACCCCTCCATTACATTTATACTTTCTTAACCACTCCCATGTGCTCATCAGCCAATCACCTTCCTCCACTTCCTCATCTACACTTCCTTTCCAAGAACCAATCTTCACTTTCTATCCTTACAGTGCTCTCTCAAAATGTCTCCCTGCTTTCCACAAACATTACTCCTGTGTTCACTGTCCATTGCTTCTACTTCTTATACAAGCAACATCTTTAAACCCTCACTCTTTACCTCCCGAAACAAACTATACAACTAGCTTTACATTTTCTCCATATAATTCCTACTCCAACATAAGCCCTAGCCTATATCAGACAAATTATCTTCTTTATGCAAAAACTCATATTCTCTCCAAAAACTATTCCTATGCTATACTTGCTATAATTACATTATACACCCACCTCTCATTATTACTTTCTCTACCACATCATCTCTTAACTTTCACATATACTCCATCCTGCTTAAATCTTGTCCTTCTACAAAATGAAACCTAAAAATTGCATTGTAATTGCTTAATGTTTGTCTTGCACCCACAAATGAATGACATTGTAAACTACTGTAATCTTTTTGTTACCACTGTTTTCTTAAGCTTTGTCTTTACCCTACAGATGATAGAAATTGTAAACTGCTGTAATTTTTTTTGTAATTGGAGCTTTTCTACCCAGGACTCCATTGAAAATGAGTTCTTATTGGCCCAATGGACTATCCTGGTAAACCAACTGCAAATAAATAAATAAATAAATAAAATAAATCTTTTCCTTACCCTTTCTTCCCTCATCTGTTCTGGAGATATCTACCCTAACCCTGGGCCCTCCACCACTTTCTTCCCCTCAAATGCTAGCTCCCCTAAATGTTCTAAACCACTTCACATAACTACTCTAAATGTTTAAAGTATCTGCAATAAAACCCCCGACTTGCATGCCTGGCTCTCTCTAAACAAAACCAATATCCTAGCTGCTACCGAAACCTAGTTAAAACCGTCCATACAAGACTCTGAGTTTCTCTCACCAAACTTTAGTGTAATTAGGGCAGATAGGCATAATAAAAAAGGAGGTGGTGTTGCCATCATCTACCCTAATACATTCAACATCTTGCCTTTTAAAGAATCTAGCCCTCAATTCCAAAACACTGTGATTCTGATCTTCTTTCTGGAAATCAGTTGCTTTAAAAACATTGCATTATTGTCCTATACATACCCCCTGGAAATAACATAACAGTTTTAGAAGATATCCTTTTCTGGATTTCCTATACTATAAATAATGAAACAATTATCTTTGGCAACATGAGTAGTCATTGGGCTTCCATTTTCCTAAAACAAACACCCTCCAGCATAAATTTGTTTTGCTTTACCCAACTTATCTCTAGTGCTACTAGGTATAACAACAAAACCAATGAAGGTTCCATCTTAGACTTGATTCTAGTCTCAGACCACTTCAAGTACATAGCTTCCTGCACCATGTCCAATTCCATTAGTGAGTGACCATCTCCCTGTGTATGCTATCCATGCCAATTCATTCATCCCTAAAGTCCACAATATTAAACTTTTTCAAATCCTTTCAAAATTCAACAAGACATATTTAATAGCCTCCTGAAAAGCTTTAACTGGAATAGTCTTAAAACTCTTCCATTGGATGATGCTCTGCTTTAATTTAATAACACCTTTCTAAATATTTTGGATAGTCTAGCTCCTACCAAAATCAAAAGAATCAAAATCAACCATGCCCCCTGGTTAACAAAGGTTACCAGAGAAATTATGACTAACAGGGGCAAAGTATAGAAACTCTGACTTAAATCTAATAATCCATCTGACCTCATTCATTACAAACAGCTCCAAAACCAAGCTAAACAACTCATCTCTAAAGACAAACAGCAGTATGTCTAGAACCAGCAAACAAATAGAAAAAATATCCCCAAATTATTCTGGTCTTCCATCGATAATCTCTTATAACCTAGCACCAAACCCAATCCCCATCCACACCCTGACATGCCTCCTGAACAAACAGCTAACATCTTTAAGTCCTACGTCATAGACACCATTGCTAACATTACTATTTTTTTTCTTTACTTCGCCCAAATAATACTATTCCTACAACCTCCTCTTCTTCTTCTCCCCTGCAACACACCTTACCTCAGAACTTCCATAATACCTCAAATACTTTGACTCAGCCATCTTCAAGCATCAACACCCCCATCCTAACTGTGCACAACAATCTTCCCAGCCAGAATTCAATCTCTCTCCCATCCCCATAACTTTCATCAAGAAACTCCTTCTGAAATGAAAACCCTGCACAAACTCAGCCAATAGAATTCCTGCCAAGTTTCTTAAAATTGTTGCTGATGCAGTGGCCTATCCCATTAGCATTCTGATTAACAGATCTATCCAAAAATCCCATGTCCCTTGTCTTTGGAAAAAAATAAAATCATCCTTTCTCTTCATAAAGGTGGTCCATCAACCAATATCTCCAACTTCTGACCCATTGCTATACCTTCCCCATCTCTATAAGCCTAGAAAAATGTGTGCAAAAACAACTCTTAGGTTACTTTCTAAAAAACAAAATCCTCTCCCCAACACAGCATGGGTTCTGCCCAGGTCACATCACATCAACTGCACTAACATCCTTCTTAGATATGGTTAACAAAGCCTGAGACTCAGGACACATTGTATCTGTCCTTTCTTAGACCTATCAAAATCATTTGATACCATCTCTCATTCTATCCTTCTCTCTCAGCTTTCAAGCATAGGACTATCTCAACATGTCACTTAATTGGTTCGAAAACTATCTCTTCAACAGAGAACAAATTGTTAAATGGTGAAATTCCATTTCCCCTTACCTTCACAACCCTACAGGTGTACCCCAAGGCTCAATTTTAGGCCCTCTTCTGTTTAAAATTTTTATCAATAATCTCCACCAAGCTATCCTACTAGGCTCCCTAGTCTAGTATGCAGATGATTCCATTGTAGTCTGCTCTGCACCCACTACAAAATTATTAAAGCAAACTACTCATGCAGCATTTTCCACTGTGGAGACTCGGCTTTACAATAATCACCTTTCTTTAAATTCCAAAAAAACTAAACTTGTGATCTTCACACCTAAGAGGAATTCTCTTATCAATAAAACTGACCTCAATATATTCTGTATTAAGTCTATATAAAAATTGAGCTTATAACCCACACTAAATTGTTAGAAGTAATAATTAATGAAAACCTCAGATTCGACCTACACATTCAAAACAATATAAGTAAAACTCATAAAAAGCTAGGGTTGCTCTATAGACACAATAAGTTCTTCTCCATCCCTACTAAACAAGTATCAGTACTATCTTACCAATTACCATCTCTAACTTATGGTGCGCCTTTACTAACCAAATTTCAGTCTTACTTGCAATCAAAATTAGAAACATGCTATAACAAGATAGTTAAATTTGCTGCGATCAGTTGCCATTCTACTCACCACTGTATTGCCCTAAAAATATTACAATGGCTTGAACTCCCTCATTACCTATTACCCCTTCAGCTCACAATTGCACAAAATGTTTTTTATAAACCACATGACTGCCCTGCACTTAGCTCCTTGCTCACCCTTTACAACCCCATTAGGACACTGTGATCTGAAAAACATCTTCTTCAAGTTCATAAACCTAAATTACCTGCAGGCCAGTTATTATACTCTTGGAATATTGCCAGAAAATAGAATAATCTACCTTCCTTTATCCGCTTACGACAAAGCCCTCACAACTTCAAAACTTCACTGCACAATCATCTCCTCTCCAAATGAATGTGTAACTGCTCAGTTCCTTCCTTTGCCATTACGTAATATAATAACTGACCTTAAATCTGTTTATATTCTAGCTCCTGCTACAATATTTTGCTTTCCTGACAATTCCTAATGAACATTAACTACTTAATTCCACCTCTTGATTTCTCTTAACTTCCCAGCCCCTTTTTCCCATTTCTTTCTGTCTCTTCTGCTTTCATTCTACTTCATTCTTCTTCCTTCTCTCCCATCTTTTTCTCTTTCTTTTACTGTCTGTCCCACTTACTACCCCCTCCCTTCCCTCTCTACTTTTTTTTTCTTTCCTCCATCATTCTCCACTATGTATTACAAACTTCTCCTCTTATGCCTACCTTTCTATGTTTTATATATATAATATACATATAATATGTATACACACACATGGGTCTACTGTATAAGTTCGAAAATATACTTCTTCAAACTCACACAGTAGACCCTGGGTTATGCGAAAGTGCACTTAATCGAAAGTGCACTTTCGCGAAACCCGCTTCAGCGAATGGGCTACGTATTGCCGTTTAGTGCAGTAGTCATGGACCTTAGGGTTAGGGTGTGGGTCATGCTAAGGGGATAGCTAGTAGGGCTATCCCCTTACCATGACCCATGTCTCAACCCTAAGGTCTGTGACTACCGCACCACAGTGGAGGATAGCCTGTCCTCCACTGTGGTGCGGTAGTCACGGATCTTAGGGTTAGGGCACGGGTCATGGTAAGGGGGATAGCTAGTAGGGCTATCCCCTTACCATGACCTGAGTCCTAACCCTAAGGTCCATGACTGCCGCACCACAGTGGAGGACATAGCATGTTTTCCTACTGTCCTCCACTGTGGTGCGATCCGTTCATAGAAGCTGAGTTCGCAAAAGTGCACTTTTGAATAAGTGCACTTTCACGTAACTGAGCGGTCTACTGCTCTTTTTTGAATATGTGGTATTCGATGAAAAGCAGTAGACCCATATATATATATATATATATATATATATATATATATATATATACACACACACACACACACACACACACACACACACACACACACACACACATATGTTTTTATTGCTTATTCTAAGTAACACCTTGTATTATATGCATACCTTGGTACTCATAATTTGTATAATACTTAAGCATTCTGTCTTGCGTGTATACTGTGTTGATATTATTGTCTGTACTTTGTCCATATTAACTTTGCTGCTAGTTTGTCTTATCACCTTTATCTATAATTTTCTTGTACATTTCTTATGTAATTTTTTTCTTCCTGTAATTTTCTTGATTTTCCCTTTTTGTGGAAATTTTTATGTAAGTCTAATTATAACCTGGAGCTTTTTTCCCGGGGCCGCCACCAAAAATGGGCTTACTTTGGCCCAATGGACTTTCCCCATAATCAAATGCCAATAAATAAAAAAATAATATCTAATTTATCCTAAAGAACTTGTATTAGATTTGTTACATGGGTGGGGAATGTTCATTGTGAGAATACACACACACACACACACACACACACACACACACACACACACACACACACACACACTCGCACATACAAGCACACACACACACACACACACACACACACACAGTATTTTCAGATTTAGCTCTCTGCACCAAGTACAATTTCCCTTATGAGCACACAAGGAATGCACACTGACCAGTATAAAGCTGAGTCCTTAGCTGGGTGTTGCAAGCCATGTCCTCCACCACCCTCTCTGTGAAATCAGTGCTCTCAGTGTCCCTGTTCAAAGTAGCTGTCACATACACTCTCTTTGAGATTTAATTTTCACACACACACACACACACACACACACACACACACACACACACACACACACACACCTGGGAAAGGCTGGTGCAGCTTACCCACTCTGCCACCTCCACCCAGACTGTAAGGTAGATTTACTGCTACCAGAGCATGTGAAGCCAGCTACTTTAAGGCTCTTACCAGGGTACCCAATTAATAGTCATACAAATAGTAGTGTTTAACCAAGCAGCAAGACTTTCAGGAATGTGGAGCCACAGTGCCACTAAATAAATGCAAGTAATCTCAAAGGTTAAACATTTTCTAAAACACCAGCCACAATGAAAGATTTAGGTATAACTGGTATTAATAAATAAAAGAAAAACATGAAAATACTGAATATTTACAACAAACACCAGCATTTCAATCACAGGAAATATAAAAAAAAAAACACAAATGGAAAGATTCAGATACAGAAGAAAAACAACTTTTAGCTAATCTCACTATATTTTTCTAACTGACTGAAGAATTACTGTACCCAAGTTACTTACTAAAGCAAGGCAAGATGAAAGTGAATGAGTGTCATGTCAGGTCCAAAAACAGAGTACACTCCTCACATCTGTCACTAGTATTCAAATACAGTTCCAGTGCTGGCTAGAGAATGACATCACATCTGGTTACCTGACTCTGTGGTTTCCACACTACCCTCTCACTAGAAACTGAGCCAGGATCTGGCACTGATGTGTCACAATACACACACAGAACTTTAGCTAAGGTTTATTACAGCATCTGGAAAATGTAAAACAATTCTAACACTTCCACACTTTCTGCAATAACTAACAAGCCATTCTCTTGTACCCCAGGGTAGCAATTAATTCACCACTAAGGACAATAGAGCTGGATCCCAAACGAGGCTTTTCAAGGACATTGCATCTCTAGCTGCATTCAGACATGTGAGATAAAACTGTTATGGCTTAAACCAAGTAATTTAATTTCATGCTATTTTTCTTAAGGTTAGCTGGGCAGAGCTTAACCTCTTCTCTTCCAGTATCTTCTGTCAAAATATATATATTTCATCAGTTACAACAATACAGTCTGACATACATTTATTTATTTATTTATTATTTATTTACATTTGTTTACCAGGAAAATTCGATTAGACACAGATCCGATTTCAATGGAGGGCGGGGAAGAAAAGCTCCACAGTGTGTTTATGACATACATTTCAAATACAATAATAAAGGTGATCACATACAGTATGTGAGAAGTTAGTAAAAAAGTAGACAATTTAAAAAAAATTAGATTATAAAAACAATTTGATGTTAGCACAGTATTAATAGGCTACATTACTAGCACGAGCATAGCAAACTAGGATGATTAACATTGCATACAGCTTATAGAAGTAAGTACATGAATATACATGTATACTTCTTTACTGTCCAGCAGGACCCACTGCTGATACATTTTTAACACAAGCAGCTTTATGAATACATTTTAACACAAGCATCTGTACAAATCAGTTTGCTATTCCAATGACATATAATTCTTTACAAAACTCCAACTAGCTATGCTGGTATATGTTACACATGCACTGCCCTACTTCCCATGGCGCAGCTGGCACTACCTCACATCATCACAATAGGTTTATATTTAACTTCATCTGAATAATATACATCAATTTACAAAATATATATATATATATATATATATATATATATATATATATATATATATGTGTGTGTGTGTGTGTGTGTGTGTGTGTATATGGATTATCTTTCAAATTCCAAAGTTCATTTCAGAATGTTGAGACAAAAATGCCAAACACTTACAATCATGCATGGCCGATTTTTCTCAGGGGCAAGGAAACACTTGTCCACCATGTCACTAAAACACACTGGCCCATGTAAAAACCACCTAGGTGAGGCTTGTGCTCCTCCACCCCTAAATAAATTTTATATATATATATATATATATATATATATATATATATATATATATATATATATACTAACTCTGGGATTGCACTACAGTAGGGGAAAGGGCATATTTCTACATGCTGGGTAAGTGTTTCCTTGCCCTGAGAAAAATCGTCAAATCATGATTGTCGAATGTCCATCATTTTCATCTCAACATTCTGACATTCTGCATTATGGGCTTCGGGATTTGAAAGGTAATCTATATATGGAAATATATATATATATATATATACATAAACTTTATTTATAATTAAATGGAGCTTGTCCACCTATTAGGTGATGCATCCTGACTTAGTTTAGAAAGGATGGATACCTGAGGGGAATAATGAAATTGAGGTATTCATGACCAAGTGAAGGTATATGTCAGCGTTACTCCATGTTGAAGAATTAAGTGATATAGGAATGCAATTAAGTTTGTTTAGTAGTCTATCTACTCCATTTTTTTGTAATAAAACTTATGCTTAAGTCCTTCACAGAGTTTCAAAGTAAGTCTGCAAAGTTAATTATTTACTGGGATTACAAACAGGTGAGCAGCATATACTGCTGAACTTGAGCAATGGATTTTTTTCTTGCTGTGAAAGATATCAGAGGGGACTCAAACAGGCTGGACTTAGAATGACAAGTTAATTTTGCTGAAACTCCAAGCATAAAATGATGACTTTTCAATATGCTTTGCCTTACACAGGGAACTTGTGATGTGACTTTTCAGTTAGGCAACTTTTCCTAGCTTGAAAGTTTTTTTATATGTGCTCTGTCTACTAAACCTGAGAATTGTGCTTAAACATTATCCCATATCTGTTGGCTGCTTCAAGCTTTACACAGATGTTTAGGACTCTTCTTTTCTTTTATGGAATGTGAACAACAAAAAGCCTATAAGAACTATGTCTTTGCTGTTGTAATATTTTTGTTAACTGCATGGTTGTATGGCTTGTATAATCCCAATGCTTCTGGCTAACATTTATCATGTTGAAACCTAGTGCAGGTGAAGTGCCTCAGCAGAAATAAGAGGCAAAAGAAAGAAAGGAATGAAGTAGAATCTACTGAACAAATAAAAATCCATTCACACAAGAGATGTTTTATAAACCATGTTTGTAGACAGTAAGGGAAATAACTTTGGAAGTGATAAAGAGGAAGAAAGTTTGAATGGTAAATGACATTACTGGGAAGAAGACTACCTTTCCACAGATAGAGGGACACATCTAGTAATGCAATACAAGAGACTAGGGGGTCCACATGTCTGTGGGAGAGAAATAAGCATGTGGTATTTACTTTCTAGGATATACCTGAAAAGATGATAACTTTTGGAGTCAGAGATGAACTGGATAATGAAGTGGCATCTAAAATCGCAAGTATGCTTCTTCAGAAAAGAAGACACCTTATGCTTCCCAAACACCATTTTTGGATCATTTTTGAGTGAAATGTATATCTATTATAATAAAGTAGTGAATTGAAAATGATCAGATAGCAGTGATATTAATTTATTTCATTCTATGGCTGAAAAATTTGCTTATTTGTGACAAAGTCAAATTTTTCAAAGTTATACTTTAAAAAGTTAAGTCATGCAAATTAAATTAATAGATTAAGTAAGATAAATGAAAGAAGGAGTGACCTGATTATTAAGCACATAATCACATATACAGACAATGGAGGTTAAACTGGAAGGGTTTGAGTTGCAAGAGTCTCAAATACAAGACCACATTTTGCCCCCTCCAAAATCCCTGGAAGAAATGTAAACAAGATTAAATGGCTTTCAGCTAGAGAGAGAGAGAGAAAAAAAAGGAGTATCTAAGACCTAGGGTAATATATATGTACTGAAGAATACAATCGTTATAATTTGTGTACATTATGAAGACAATCTCATTGATGAAGCCAAAAAAATTGATATTAGATAGATTTCATCATATTTCCATAAGGAATCCTGCACGTTCCATTCATCATCTAATCCAAGTTAAAATGCTGAGGTCCTTAAAAAGTGATGGTCTCCCTTCTAAGGAAATAAATAACAGGAAGCTAAAATTGAAAGGGGGGGGTGCTGTGTACTCTGACTTCCACCAGAGATATTAAGGGCTCAGAAAGCATTTAATAATCTGGGTAGAACATTACTGCAAAAGAAAATGCAATCTACTTGCATTTTTTTCTACAAGACCTACAGCTATTATTAAAGGGATGACATCAAGAAACCATCAGTGAGATATTTGATTTAGGAGACTAGCTAAGATTTAAAAGTCTGATATTTGTCCTTCTTCACCAAGGTCAAGATGACTTTTTTTCTAGCATTGTTCTTTTTTACTTCTTTATTATTTTCCTCTAATTTTTCTTTTTCTTCCTTTATATTCCATTCTTCACTTATATTTTGAATTTATTCAACATCTGCTCTATTTACACAATAAGTATGAATGGAGCCTTCTAAATCTATATTTGGTCTGCATTCAGTGTTTGACTTAACAGAGTTATCCATTTATCATCTACTATGCAAAGAAAAGTATTGATGTTGCTAAACAAAAGAAACAAACACATAATATTAATTCAAGAATAGAATCTCATTTAGAAGAAGAGTGCATATTGTTTATACAGCATAGAGACAGCTGGATAAATGTTATTCAACATTATGTTGGTACATGACACTCAGATGGTATATTAATTTTGTGTTAACAGATTTCACCATTTATAGTAAGGAAATATTCAAGTGATTAGAAAGTAAAGTTCTTCTGGATATAGTTAGTAACAATGTAGTCTAATTAGATATTTGCTCACGGCACACATCTTTTGAAAACCTTTATGAGCTTTTGTGTGGCATATCAAAGGGTCTTCTGATTTCTTGTCTGAGATATCAATGGGTCTGTAATATTTATGTTCCCTCAGAACATGCCATCTCACTACAGAACTGTTTCTCCCTCTCTAATACATCATCAGAAGGCATGCCTGGATGGTATTGAATCAGGAAGTAATTGGATAGTTGCTCAGCATACAGTAAACAGAAATACCAGTTTACTAAACTTAATAAATGTAGGCTCACTGAAGTAACTAAAGCAAAAGCTACACATTTTAGAATAAGAACCTGTTTTACAAATTGAGGGCATAATTATAACAAAAAAAATGTTAAAAAAAAACTTTTACACATGATTTTTAAGAAAATTACAGATATGTTGAAAAATGGGGAAACCATTGCAAGACAATCTTGTCAGCAAAAGTTTAGAAACAGTATGACTCAATTGCTAGATGACTTAAAAAGTAGGTCTATACAATATTTTGGTGGCATTGTATCAGCTTTCAGTAATTATTAGGAAAAGTTATAATCAGATAGAATGTTTCAATATATAGATCTCTAATAAATTATTTAATCAACACCAAATAAAATCATTAAATATAGTTTCAGAACTCATAAAATTAGGAAAAAAAATTGAAGTTAAACAGACATTAAACAAAGACTGGGCCTCAATAAGAATTATATCTGAAACCTGAATTGTAGCATGAATATGTGAATGATCCCGTTCCATATTTGTTAAAATTTATTTATCTTATGTTAAAATTCAAAACTGAGGTTTGAAGAAATCAATGGTGTTGCTGTTGTGGTGTTGATATGATTACCAGATAATACAGTAAACAAAAGGTTTATAAAATGTAAGTCAAGTAGTTGTTCCCTGCTATATGGGTTTTGTCCAGGCAGAAGAATTAATGATGTTAACTGGCATTTGCAGGCAATGGTTATTGTTTTAGAGAATAAAGTAGATCTGGGGCTGCTATTCCTAACTTGATAAATTTGAACCAGTAAAAGTATGTAATTTGAACAAATACTATGATGTCTCAGTCAGTCTGATTGCAATGGTAAAGAATTCATACAGAGTGATAAAGGCACGGCTTATACTTAATGATGATTTATCTTCCAGTCTTAATATGAGGACAGTGGTGAGGCAAGGATACCTGTTATTAGCTACCCTATCTGACCTAGTAATAAAGCCCTTGTGGTTCTACTTAGACCAATATTTTAGTAGTATAACTATAAGACAGTATAGGACTCGTATCATTACATATGCAAATGATTTGATTCTGTATATATCCACTTTTCATTCCAAATTAAAGAACATATAAGACATTTTCCAGGGGGTTCAACAGATGATTTGGTTAAAAATAAATTTATGTAAACCTGAGCATATTAATTTTCCCCAAAAAGAAAAAAACTCCAAATGTAATAGAAAATTAAATTCTTATAATCAGTAGTTTAAATTTTTAGGAATACAAATGGCTCCATCTATTAATTTACAAGTTACAGATGCAACATATAAGGCACAGCTGTATATATTTCAACCTCAAAAAAAATATTATGAATCTAAATATTTCTCCTTATTAGTTTCTATCAACATAATTAAATATTTTTTTTCTTATTATTATAATTTTTTTTTTTATTATTATTACATTTCAAATTCAGCACTTATAGTTCAACTCCTTTGCCTGGATTAATCAGTTTAAAAAATAATCTAATTCTTTATGGAGAGTTGGACCTTCCCATTCTTCTTGGAATATTTTACCAGTTTATAATCCATCTCTGGCTTAGAGATGCCAGATTTAAGAAACTATGTAAGTGTTCAAGCATGTATAAATCTGAACACAGTAGAGTAAAAAAGAAATATATGATTATATAGAAATATTTAAAATCAACAAAAACTCTGTCAAACCCTGTAGCATGTCAGAAGACTAAAGATAAACAGCAAAACGCCAAGTTAACATCTGCAATCAATAGATCAAAATGTAATTTTTAGTGCTTTCATCTTTTTATTTTAAAGATTTCATCTAGTGATTCCAAAGGGTAGCTGTATAGTTTGTTGTTTTATGTCGAAATATATATTCCACTGCATATGATTCCTATAGGTCAGAAGATGACCTTATGTCAGACAGAAAATTATTAGCAAGTAATGATAACTGTTTCCCAGGTACTCTATTGTTATATAATGTTATCTAGATTTCATGGAAGAGTTCAAGATTTGACTATTTTCCCCATGTTAAGCGTACAATCGCAAGGGGAGGTAATACAGCTTGGTAAGATTTTGCAAATTGGCTTCATGGATATCAGAAATGCATACTTTGTAAGAAATACTTGAACTTGGTTGAACATTTATACGTGGAAGCCATTAGTACCGTTCCTTTGCAGACATTACGGTACAGTAAATCTCTGGCAATAATAAGCCTTAAATTATGTTTCCACTAAATACCAAATGTCCTGGAAAGAGTAACTGGGTGGGACAATTTGGAAGCTGAATTCTTGCAGGAGGACTAGATGGAAGTATTTAAAAACAGTTCACATTATTATGTAATACATCCATATAGTTAAAAAATTTGGCTCCTTATTATGCTGTCACAGATGCAGGTTGTCGAATGCATCTTTGCTGAACTGAAAAGTGCGAAAAGGCAAAATAGCAAAGTGGCTTTTCAGCGAATTCTTTCCCTGGGAAAACTACATTATGTAGTGTTTTACATTTTATTTTTCGAAACAGCAAATTTTTTTTCCCTTGGAAAAAAAAATCACTGTTCTGAAGTTTTGACATTGTAAGCTTTCGCTTTCATGGGGTCAATTATGTGTCGTTGGCTTTTCTGAGCATGCGATATCACAATATAGACCCAAATATTTTATGCAGTCAGTTTTCATCATACAGGTTTCCTTTGCTGCATTTTAAGTTTTAATACTTACCACAATGCCAGCATTTGTTGTCAGCCATAAAAGGCAGTACATCTGTTTCACTGCTGGTGGAAAGTCCTAAGGTATCTAAATAATGGAAAAAAAAGTTTTCATTGTTGCATGATATTTGGAACATACACATCACCTGTACAGCATAAGTGCTTCTGTTGGATACTCTCAATGATAGCAACCATATGAAACGTCCAGACACACCTGAACACTGCCAATGACAGTAATCATTTGAAATGTCCAGACACACCTGAACACTGCCAATGACAGTAACGATTTGAAATGTCCAGACATACCTGAACACTGTCAATGACAGTATCCATTTGAAATGTCTGGATGAGTCCTGTAATGTTGAGACTAAATGGCCTAAAAAAAACAAACTTACATATATTATGTCTGAAATGGACATTTCTCAGAATATTCCCTTTTCTCCAAGGTATGGTGATTTTGGACTTAGTACATTTAAGTTTGGGGATGGGGGGGGGGTTGTCCCCTGCAAAAAAAAGACATTTAAATGAGAAGAGCAGTGCTTGATATTTGCTCTTTTCTTGAAATGTCAGTGTTTTTTTGTTTTTGTTTTTTGGCATGTCAGCACTTGGCTTTATAAGTGCTAACATTTTAATGGGGAACCATCAGTGACACTTATGATTAATATAAAAATAATACTGTCAGCAACCGTAGCTAAATTATGTTTACTGATGAAAATGAAAAGGTAATGGTTTGCAAAATGTAATCAGTATACTCTATACTTCAGCATATAGCCATCTCCTTTATTTCATCAAATGATACTGTTTATGTAGCTCAAACTTCACGGTGATGGCATCTTAAATGTATATATTATATATTTCCACTATATACTTATTTTTACCTTGTGCTTTGGCCATGCTTATGGCACCATTTAGGATTACTCTACCATCCCAGTTGCCAAACTTAGACAAATAAATAAATAAATACGTTTTATTATGAGTCCTGAACTCTACTGGTCCTTTCATATTCCAGTATTCTTTTCTTCAGTAGTAATTCCATGGTTTTCCTTTCGACGGATGATAAATTCTATAATTCATAGTTTCCACTGCCATTCTTTTTTCTACTATTTTGTCAGGGGCTCACATCTGCATTCTTCCTGTTTACATTTATCCTATGATTTGCTTAAAGAAGTTAATGAGAAGATGTATTACTATTTTCCTCTGTTCTATGCACATGTACATATAGTTCTTTGTCAAGCTGCAACTACATCATATTGCAGCTAATAAAATCAAAATAACCAAGAAACAAATAAAACTGCTGACTGCACACTTGGGCAGAGCAACATAAGTTCTGCAGATGGAAAGGTCCATTAGTGCTCTCTTCTCAGAGTCGATAGGTTTACTTGAGGTTAAAGTCCATCAAGTTGCAAGTTCCATCAACTGCAGGACTCTATGAGTGAGTGTGAGTGTGAGTGTGTGTGTGTGTGTATTTATGTGTCCTGCCATGGACTAGCATCCCATCCAGGATTGATTCTGTGCCTTTTGCCTGTCACATTGCTGGGCAGACACTGGCTCCCCCAATCCTAAATAGGATAAAAGTAGGAATCAGAAAATGGATGAATACATTTCTTCAATTGATTCTTACTTACTGCTAATATATACCATTTCCTTTATTGTCATAGTACTCCCTATATATTCTTATGTAAAAACTCCATTCTTGTGTCTGCAGATATCATATTTATATTGCAAATTTTGGTTCCCAAAATATAATTTGTATGCTTTATACTTCAAAGCAGAGCAAGCTCTTTTATTTCATCAAATGATACTGTTTATGTAACTTAAACTTAGTGGTGATGGTATACAGCTTTTTCTCAAGGCATTCATTGCAATGGGTTCTATCAAGGTGGACCTCCAGTTAGCTAAACTAAATAAAGTCATAAGTAAGTTTAGATCAAATCCCATCAGGGCATCTTTCCTTTAACCCAAAGCTGATGGGGCATAGCTATGAAAAATTCAAATTTTCCAGTACATTGCACTGCAACAGAAATGCATAAAGATTGAAAATCAAATTACAGTATAAGCTTGTTACATTAAATTGAAGGAAACTGTGGCAAGCAAGTCAGAGGATTGTCTGTGGAAGCCAAAGAGGAAGATCAAAATTCTAAGAAAAAAACAAAAAAGTGAATTTTAGTTAGTTTTCCCTTGAAAAGCATAATAGAGGAAGCAGTAGTGTAGAACCAGATATGCTGCATCCAGGTCAGATAACATAATTTATGATTCTTGTATGACAGCTCAAACCAGAATGGAAAATGATGTCTTATAATTATTACCATGTGGTGGATGAGCTTACTTTGTTATTAGATGTTCTAAAAGACTTATCAGGTAACTGAAACTGTACAAAGCTTTTTTTGGTAATTTACTTATAAGAACCTGCTTTCTCTTATGGGTTGATTTTATTGAGTTTTAGATTGATCAGCAACACTACAAGTTATCATTGTCCAAAACTGCTTCAGCCATTTCTCACACAATATTTCCCAAATGTCTGGTTCTTGCAGAGAAAGGACTGAAAACTCAGAAGGACATTCACGGTTACTCATATCTTGTTGCGATCTAATTGTACAATACCCCTTATAACCACACATGTCTAGGGACTCCTTTCATGAATTCCGTAAGACTAACAAAAAGAAAAATCAGATAATACATACTCCAAGTGAAAATGAATTCATGTTGCTGTACTAGATGGCATTCAGCAAAAAAATCTTTGCACTCAGAAGATTCAAGCTATAAACTTCTTTTTTTAGTTCACACAAAAACAACCATCCCTGTCTGCAATCCTGTTTCTCAGGATTTTGGACCATGTATCAGCCACAAGTGTGACACTTTAAACTCACAGGCTAAATATGAAGAAAATTCACATTGATTTAAGAAATATTTGGAAACACGCTAAAAAATCTTTGCAATGACCTTTCCCTTAATACTATTTCCCAAGGAATGGTCTTGTTGGAAGACAACTGTACAGCTCAACAGAGTCTATCCGTTCTCTCCTTCTCTTCTTACCCAATTCTTAACAAGGGGTGTAATGGACATGGAAAAGGGAGCAAACATGGACTTTGTAAGAATTAGGAGCAGTACTGTTCTGTTTACCTTGTCTTACACATTAATATAAGATGATGACTGTGGTCTTACCATCCATTAAAGCACCTAATGTATCCATCTGGTTCATAAACAAGCAGAAGACAGCTCACCTGTGACAGTCGTGCAGAGTGTTCATTAAGCTATGGAAGATGGGGATGATCTTTGAGCACAAAGTTGATGGTGAGGCACCTTCCAGGATATCAGCCTGCTTTGCAGACAGCCTGTGAAAAACATCATTCAAATCATGAGTGGTAGCTACAGCCAAAGATTTTCCTGAAGATTACAAAGAAATGGGAAGAGTCCTCAGTTACATGTTGGCCTCCCTCGTCAATGCTCAGATTCCTAAGTTTTACTACACATAATGCTGTCTAGTGAAACTGGAGAATAACACTTTTGTGTACTTATTCTGTCCAGCAAAGGCAAAGTTACAAAAAAGCCATTGGGTTCTTACAGCTGCATCTTGTTCAAGGCAACATGGTTTCCCATCTTCAGGAAGTAGCTCATGGGTACAGTGCCATAACAAGGATAGCCTAGTTTTTTCATCAAGATGGTCAAGTGTTGGATCCCTGCCTTCATACTCTACATCTTGCAGCCTAGAAGTTTATCTTCTGATCCATTTTCATTCTGTCTTATTGTACTAAGTATTTTGCATAAATAAATAACAGCAGGAAGTGTGCTATGTCAAAATGACAAGGATCAGAGTTCTGGTATTATTCCAGAAATATGATACCCTTCCAGGAGGGTTTTCTAAGGTGCTGGGTTACGTGTCCTACCTCTCCTTTCTTGTTTTATCCAATTTCTGTGTTAGAGTGCACTGTGTATTACTTGCAGCACGTCTTTTACAGGAACCACTATTACCTTTATTTGCACTGTTATTTCTTCCCATTATTCATTGTTTCTTGATAGAAGTTCTTCATATTAGAGTGCCAAAGAAGATTATAGTTCCAAAATGGGGTACATATTTTGTTTTAGAAGCATTGTCCAAGCCTCTTTCTGAGTTGGATCACTGCATTCCCTTAAAATATCTTTTGTGCAATACGCTTGCATGAACCGCTATCACAATTGCCAGAGGAGTATTTCAGATGCAAGCACTGATGTACAAATAGCCTTTTATTGACAAACAGAATCTGTCTGGCTAATGATCCTGCATTTATAACTACGGGCATAACTACCACTGCTCTTAAAACAATGAGGCTGTCATTTTTTAATCTTACCCAAAATTTACAAACCAAAGTTGAAATACATTTATATTATTTGGAACTCTGCAGACAATACTGGTTTTAAACATGAACAGAACAAATGACATTTGTAACACTGAGCATTTGTTGTTGTTGTTTCTAGTAAGCTAAGCCAAGCATCAGGAATTTTTTTCTAAGTGATTAGACAAATGTATCACTTTTTGTTTGATGCTTCTTGTGAAAACTTACCTTTATCATGGTGATGCTACTTCAGAACTTTCTTCTAAAGGGATCTGCAGTAAATAGTCATAAAATTGTGACTTAGTCCTTAGTCAACACCTTTAACAAACATTTCAAACTGAATGTCCGGTTGAAAGGAAGGGAAGGACGAGGATTTATAACAGAAGCATGAAGCTTGATCAAAAACAATGATAGTAAAGGTCATAGGCTCATACTGAGCTAACTGCCCTTGTGAGTTATTTTAAACTTAGCCAATTATCCCTTGTGAGACTCAAACCGTGCACCATGGGTTTATAAGGCAAACACCTTAACCATTAGGCCACCCTCCCAACCCTAACATGCTTTATTACCAAATTTCATCTGTAATATTACTCGGCAAAAAGATGGCCAAATTCACATTTTGTGTCTTCGTCCAACATGCAATACTCTCAGAACTCTATATTACATAGGGTGGGTAGCTGATGTGGTTGTACCAGATAGAAAACAATTTCACTGAATGCTATTTTAGCTGTGTTTCTGACATGTTATCTTCATAGTTACCATGGTTTAAAGTAGGATGGTAGGTGCTGACTTTTCCCTAACCAGCTCATATGTTGGTATTCCGTCCAAAGCTGAAGACTTAGACCAGGAAAATGGTAGCTGCAATACACAGCAGTCATATAAGGCACTTCCCTTAATAGTAAATGTTAAATATCATTTCTGTAGTAATAGCAATAGTGCCCTCCCTCCATCCCTGTTTTTTTGTTCTCCTAGCGTATTATTTTTAAGTAGCATTGTATGAATGGCTGAAGGGTATATGAGGTGAACAACAAACTGAGGTCTCCCTCCAGAGGGGGTTTAATGTGTACCTGGCTTATGCAAATGGTGTACACTACCTCTGCTGTTACATCATGTACTGGAATAAATTTATCTTAGATTTTGCTTGCTGAATTAACTATGCCTGCTTGCTGTAGATAGTCTTGCAGCCACTTATTTTAAGTACTAAATGATTATTCAGGGGCCTGTGTGTTTACCAGTTGCTTATATTTGCATATATTTACTTTCCTTCTATAGTTGCTGTGATGCTATGGGCTAGTACCAGCACAGCCAACTGGAGTTCTGTAAAGAATGAGGTGACCTTTGAATATCAAATGAATTATACAAGATGCTTGTGTTACAAATGCATTAGAACTGTATGGCATTTGAATATCAAACTGATTTGCACAAATGCTTATGTTACAAATGCACTAGAACATTATGGCATTTGAAAATCGAAATCCGTTTGTAAATTTGCTAGTGTTAAAAAAAATGTATCAACAGTGGATCCTGCTGGACAGAGAAGGAATATACATGTGAGACTGTATGTATATGTATATATATATATATATATATATATATATATATATATATATATATATATATATATATATATATATGGCAAAGAACACTGAAAGAGAAGGGGTTAAACAGCTAGCTTACTTCTTACTTTAAGAAAAATACTGTTAATTGTACCACCTGGCTATATTCTACATGAACTACAGAGTGAACTAACACCACACCTGTGTGCCCTGTTCAATCACAGCCTCACCTCAGGCTTTGTCCCTACTGAATGGCTCACTGCTACAGTCATCCCTCTCCACAAAGGAGGAGCGACTACAGACCCTGGGATCTATCACCCCATTAGCCTGACAAGTCTGATATAAAAAGCTATGGAATGCATCGTCAACAAAGATATAGGGAACCTCCAAACTCTGGAACCCACACAGTCTGGTTTTGTGAAGGGTAGATCATGCCTACTCAACCTGGTCGACTTCTTTGAGTCAGTCACCAGAGATGTGGATGAAGGCAAGGTGGTTCATGCAGCCTACCTTAATCTGGCCAAGGCTTTTGATACCATTCCGCACTCAGGAATCATAGAAAAACTCACTAAACTGTGCATCAACCCCTATATCACTAGGTGGATTGCAAATTGTCTCACAGATAGAACCCACAGTGTGAAAGTAGCTGACTCCAAGTCAGACTGTCAACCAGTCACAAGTCGAGTCCCACAGGGTTTGGTCCTGGGTCCTCTCCTGTTTGGTATCTACTTCTCTGAAGTCCAGGCCAACACAAAGGGACTCTGGCTGACAAAGTTCACAGAAGATTGCAAGATGGGAGTCATAATTAAGTCCTCAAGTGATGTTGACATCCTACAGAAAGGCCTCACTGAGACCAATGACTGGTGTCAGAACCATGGCCTTAAGCTCAATGCCAAAAATGTGTCTTCTTCCCCTTTGGGAAAAACCCAGTTCCCATGAATTACCACATCAATGGTATTCCACTGAGCACAGAAGGTGTCATAAGAGATCTGGGATCACAGGTTGACAGCAACCTCTCTTTTGACCACCACATTGCCACTGTGGTCAGAAAGTCTTCTGTGACACATCTCATTACTAACGGTTCTGCATCCAGGAAGAAAGAGGTCATTGTCTCCCTCTACTCTTCCCTCATTAGACCAATCATAGAGTACAATGCCCCATTTGGCATGTACCTCACTAGACACCTACAATAACTGGAGAGGCCGCTTATGCCTTAAACACTTTTCCTATATGGACAGACTCAAAAAATTCCAACTATTCTCTGTCTCATATCGCCTACTTACAGGCAATCTCTGCTTGACTTACAAAGCCATGTCTGACCCAGCTCTGTTAGAAATGCTACATGTAAAGAAATCCCAATCCCTCCACACTACATGCTCCAGAGACCTCAACCTCATTACCACAAACAATAGAACAAGCTATAGGGACAGGTTCATAACCCACAGACTGCTCATGCTACGGAATAAACTTCCCATACATGTCAAGCAGAGCGCCTCACTGGCCCTCTTCAAGAGAAATCTTGATGAGTGGATGGGAAATAGAAAATTCACCCCGGGATCACTCCAGTGGCTCTACTTGACAAAGGCACTGGGAACTAAGGTCGAGTGTCATGATGCCAGGGTAACCCTATCGTCTTGGTTTGTAAAGGCTCCAGGGCCATCAGCCTAGTACACACCTATGAACCTGTTGGGCCACGGAAGTGCTTATCTTACAGCTCTGAATTGGACCAGAGATGGCATGTCTGGAAGGAGCCTTGTTCATTAGCTCAGTAAAATGAGGGGAAGCTCCAGGCATTGCCATAAACATTAGCAAAACTTTTGATATGGATATTATCACATCTACGCTAACATCCTGTCTCAAACTTCAAAAGGGAATAGTGTGAGAACCTACAGTCAGGTGACCAGATGAAGTCATTCTGCCAGACATCTTAGAAATTTTAGATATTACAAAGAGAAATCTCTCAGTACTGAGTATTCTGTCTTGGGCCTGACAACAAGAAGGACCATTCACCACATTATCTGACTTGCTCAATTAATTAAGTAGGGAATAGTAATTCTCCTAGATTCAGTCAAGAAAATATAGTGAAGCTTAGTTTAGATATTTTTTCTTTATTTGTCTGTGTCCATCAATTTTATTTTCAGTATTTCCTGTGATTTGAAAACTGTGGTTTACTGTAAATATATATTCACAATTTTCATATTCTTTGATTATTTATTATTAAATATATTTCAAGCTTTTATTGTGGCTGGTCCTTTTAGAAAATATTTAACCTTTGAGAGTGCTTATAGTTGTTTGGTGACACTGTGCGGGCCACCACTGAAGGCCTAGCTGTCTTGGTCAACTACTACCATTGGGATTAGTTTTAATATTACACAGTATAATTGGGCACCCTTTGTTAAGGTCCTTAGAGTAGCTGACTTTGGAGTGTCTGGTGGCAGGGATAGCTACCTTATACTGTGAGCAGAAGAGGGCCCAGCAGGTACATTTGTGCCATCTTTTTCCATGTGTGTGTGTGTGTGTGTGTGTGTGTGTGTGTGTGTGTGTGTGTGTGTGTGTCAGCTACTTGGAGCAGAGATATGAAGCACTGGTTTTACAGAGAAGGTGCTGGAGGATTTGGCTTGGATACTCAGCTGACGACCTAACCCTACAGCTGTACCAGTGGGGAGTCTTACTAGGGACCTGGAGGGAGACGGATAAAGAAATCCAGACCCTGGACTGACTGCATTCCCTGTGTGCTCTTAAAGGAAATCGTACTTAGTGCAGAGAGTTGCATCTGGAAATACTGAATGCATCCATTTGTATTCCAAGTGAATGTTGCCCTCCAGTGTCAGTAGATACCCACTCCACTGTTCACCCATATGTGATGTCCCCACACTGGGCCAGTAATCAAGGAACCTGAATATTTAACTTCTGCAGCCTGTAAGCAGTTGTCACTTACAGGGCACTCTCAAGCAGCCACAAGGTGAACATTCAGAATTTCATTTTACAACAGCTTTATTTATTTATTTATTTATTTATGTATTTATTTATTTATTTATTTATTAATTTTGTTAGTTTAGTAATTAGAGAGAGCAGGTAAAGATGTCAGCTGATGATTATGGCAAGCTGGCAAAAACACTAGTTGGCCAAGCTGTACAAAAATGAAGAACTGGTGTATGCCAACCTGACTAAAGAGGAAAGATTTCAGCCTTAGTCACAGCTCAGATCATTATCTAGGAAGATAACCAGTGTGATGATGGGAATTTACAGCCATCAGAAAGAGGACAGTTCAACTTTTCCTCAGAGGACTTAAACATCCATCTGGTGTTAGAGAAACTTGAAATGTAGGCCAAACATTTGTAATTAGAATCAGCAGAGACACTGTGGTGTTTGAAGGCTGAAGAAAAGGAGAAAGAGATGGAATTAGAATCAGCAGAGACACTGTGGTGTTTGAAGGCTGAAGAAAAGGAGAAACAGATGGAATTAGAAGCAGCAGAGAAACTGTGGTGTTTGAAGGCTGAAGAAAAGGAGAAACAGATGGAATTAGAATCAGCAGAGACACTGTGGTCTTTGAAGGCTGAAGAAAAGGAGAAACAGATGGAATTAGAAGCAGCAGAGACACTGTGGTGTTTGAAGGCAGAAGAAAAGGAGAAACAGATGGAATTAGAAGCAGCAGAGACACTGTGGTGTTTGAAGGCTGAAGAAAAGGAGAAACAGATGGAATTAGAAGCAGCAGAGACACTGTGGTATTTGAAGGCTGAAGAAAAGGAGAAACATTTGGAATTAGAATCAGCAAAGGCACTGTGGTGTTTGAAGGCTAAAGAAAAGGAGAAACTGATGGAATTAGAATCAGCAGAGACACTGTTATGTTTGAAGGCTGAAGAAAAGGAGAAATATTTGGAATTAGAAGCAGCAGAGACACTGTGGTGTTTGAAGGCTGAAGAAAAGGAGAAACAGATGGAATTAGAAGCAGCAGAGACACTGTGGTGTTTGAAGGCTGAAGAAAAGGAGAAACATTTGGAATTAGAAGCAACAGAGACACTGTGGTGTTTGAAGGCTGAAGAAAATGAGAAACAGATGGAATTAGAAGCAGCAGAGACACTGTGGTGTTTGAAGGCTGAAGAAAAGGAGAAACAGATGGAATTAGAAGCAGCAGAGACACTGTGGTGTTTGAAGGCTGAAGAAAAGGAGAAACATTTGGAATTAGAAGCAGCAGAGACACTGTTATGTTTGAAGGCTGAAGAAAAGGAGAAACAGATGGAATTAGAAGCAGCAGAGACACTGTGGTGTTTGAAGGCTGAAGAAAAGGGGAAACAGATGGAATTAGAATCAGCAGAGACACTGTTATGTTTGAAGGCTGAAGAAAAGGAGAAACAGATGGAATTAGAAGCAGCAGAGACACTGTGGTGTTTGAAGGCTGAAGAAAAGGAGAAACAGATGGAATTAAAAGCAGCAGAGACACTGGTGTTTGAAGGCTGAAGAAAAGGAGAAACAGATGGAATTAGAAGCAGCAGAGACACTGTGGTGTTTGAAGGCTGAAGAAAAGGAGAAACATTTGGAATTAGAATCAGCAGAGACACTGTGGTGTTTGAAGGCTGAAGAAAAGGAGAAACAGATGGAATTAGAAGCAGCAGAGACACTGTGGTGTTTGAAGGCTGAAGAAAAGGAGAAACAGATGGAATTAGAAGCAGCAGAGACACTGTGGTGTTTGAAGGCTGAAGAAAAGGAGAAACGGATGGAATTAGAATCAGCAGAGACATTGCAGAATTTGGAGGCTGAAGAAAATGAGAAGCAGCATCACCATGAGAGGGAGGTGCTGACTCTTCATCAGGGTCATGGAGGTAATCATGAAGGGAATGATCGAACCTCAGAAGCAACAAAGGTCAGTAAATTTCTTCCACAATTTACAGAGGGTGATAATTTTGATAGCTTTATTCATATATTTGAAAGAGTATGTAGACAGTATTATGTTCACCAAGGGTTATGATATGGTTCCTGACCACCTTACTCCATGGTAAAGCTGTAACTGCAGTTTCTGAATTTTCTGATACTGATTGCTTAAACTATGATACAGTTACAAAATGTTTATTGGAATGTTTTAACTCATTCCCTCCAGTACAGCTCTTTTGAGTGTGTACTTTTAACTCCAAGTGGGTGTGGCTTGAGCCTTTAAAAAATTAAGTTATCACCTTACAATTCTAACAAATACTCATTGACAGAGGTCAAATATCAATACAGTTGTGTTTGCCATCATGTATGCTTCAAGATAAAATACTCTGATACCTTGTATGTAGCATAGTTTTAGAATTATTAATGCAAATATGAACAAGCAATATTAGGTGACTAGAGATGTAGTGGGAGGTAACTGCAGAAATGCCTGGAGGCACACTCAGCTGTAATGAGTTCAGTTAAAACCTGAAGCTTACAGAATAAAAGTTTTGCGAGCATAGATGTAAGGCAGATAAAAGTGTATGTGATTATATTGCTGAACTATGTACTTATTTTCATAGGAGGATGAGTGTGTGTCTGGTCACCATTTTTCAAGGGCTGGCAGACCTTTTGGTGAGGGAACAATCCCTTAGCATCTGCAGATGAGCTGGGGAAAAAGGGAATCTATACTTAGCAAGCAGGACATCACTGCATAGGAAGGGGATACCCAGTGCTGCACATGGATATAAGGGAACACATAGGGAACAACCTAAACCACCTCAACAGAGTTGGGTTTATATCATAAGCTCAAAAGCTGATAACTCCAAAGCACAAAACTCCAAACTTCAAACCTCGAAGTTCAAAAACATCGAACCATAGAACGGAGATTGCCATAGAGTGCGGGAAGGGAAGATTTCCCTTTACTGCACTGTAGTGTGATCCCAGAGTTGGTATATTTAAGTAGCAGGGTGTGTGGGGTGCAGGGGGACTTTCCCCTCTGCATACAGTGTTTTGTTTTGGGTAATTAGGGGTTTGTTTTTGTGGATTCGATGTTGTTAGCTTTTGAGGTTTGAAGTTCGCTGTTTTGAGCTTTGGAGTTATCAGGTTTCAATTATGTGATATAGACCCAACAGAGTTCACTAGTAACAGGGGAAACCACTAGTTCAGGTACACAGCCAGGGCCTAGGTTCAGATGTTTTAAATGTAACCAGTGGGGCCATGTAGCAAACAGCTGTCCACAGTGGCAAGGTGGCGAAAAAAAAGATGGGTGAGCCAGCAAGTGGGATTAACAGAATGCCAGTGGTAAGTTGTCTAGAGACAAGAGGGGTACCAAACTACCACCAGAGATTGTATCCTATTTTGGTGGATCGAAAACATGCCACTGCCAAGAGAGACACAGCCTCTGATATAATCATTGTGAATCCTGCAGTGGTTAAAGAGGAGCAGTACTTGCTTAGGCAGTCCACTCTAGTCAGAGCTTTAGGAGAGATCCCATTCCAAATGCCCTTGGCCAGGGTTCACCTTGACTGGGAAGGTGAAAAAGGAAGCAAGCAAGTAGGAGTGTTTGAGGATATTCCCACAGATATCTTGATAGGGAATGACTTTGATAATGCAGTACCTTGTGTGCATGCAGTGACACACAGTCAGGGTTGGAGACATGCATGTGGGTCTGGTAGCTTGTTAGAGACCCAGACAGACCGCACCCCTGAAGCCAGGACTGGTGACGTGTTTAATTCAGGGAGAGAGCTACCCTGTGTCAGTGAGTCTGAAGATGAGACACAGCTGTTGGTAGGTACTTTATGTTCCACTGGACAGGGTGACTGCAAGGGCAGAGGTGAGTGGTAGTACCTAGGCTGACAGTGAGGCACAGCTGTCAGAAGATGCCAGATTTCCTGTGAAAGGGGAACTGGGAAAAGTCACAAAGATAGAGTTGAGACAGGCTTTGCTCTCAGATCCTACATCACAAGGCTTGAGGGAGGTAGCTAGGGAGGTGCCTGCTTCTCAAGGAAAAGGGGAGTTTGTTTACTGGAACAAGGGGTTACTGTATAGTGAGTGGACTCCTGAGGAAGAGCTAGAAGCTGAGGTAATACAGCAGTTGGTAGTGCCGGGGGCCTACCATCTGGCACTTCTAGACATAGCCCATGACATTCCTTTTGCAGGTCATATGATCATAAAGCGCACCAAGAGACATATTATGTAGAACTTTTATTGGCCTGGGATTGCCAGGGATGTAACAGGGTACTGCAAGACCTGTGAGCAGTACCTAAACCTAAGCAAGACAGAAGACAAGGTAAAATCATTTTTATGCCTTTGCCCGTGATTGGGGAGCCATTTCATTGGGTAGCTATAGATATTGTGGGGCCTCTGAGTACCCCAAGTTCTAAGGGAAGAAGTATATCCTACTGGCAGTCGATTAAGCTACTCAATACCCTGAGGCGGTGGCTCTGTCCTCCATTGAAGCTGAGAAGGTGGCAAATGCTTTGCTAGAGATTTTCAGCAGGCTAGATTTCCCTAGAGATATACTGACTGACAGAGGTGCCAATTTCATGTCAGACCTGTTGGCTTGTCTGTGGAAGCACTGTGGGGTGAAGCACCTAAAGACCACTCCTTACTATACCCAGATTAATGGTCTTGTGGAGGGGTTAAAATATACACTAAAGACCATGCTATGGGCATTTGCAAACCATGTTAAGAGAGAGTGAGACAAATATTTGCCCCATCTGCTGTTTGCTTACAGGGAGGTGTCCCAGGAATCCACAGGTTTTTTACCCTTTGAGTTGCTGTATGGGCATAGGGTGAGGGGGCCTTAGATTTGATTCATGATGAGTGGGAGGGTGAGTGTGAATCCCACAAGGAGTCTGTTGTGGCATATGTCCTAAACCTCAGTACAAGGCTTAGGAATCTCATGGGCTTGACCCAGGAGAACCTGGCAGGGGCACACAGCAGAAAAGGGTCTGGTATGACAGAAATGCTCAAGTCAGAGAGTATGCTGTGGGAAAATAAGTTATGGTGCTCATTCCTGCCAGACACAATGAGCTATAGGCAGCTTGGGTGGGACCCTTCAAAATGGTAAGGAAGGTCAGTGATGTTAACTACATGGTAGAACTCCTAGACAGGAGGAAGGGGCACAAATTTTACCTTGTTAATATGTTAAAGCCTTACCATGATAGGAAGGCCTTTGTGCTGAGTAATTGCAGTGGATGGTAGGAGGAGTCTGAGGGGGATGTGGTGACTGATCTCCATAGTGAGGCTCGGACTGATACCTCAGTGGAAGGGGTAGCAATGTCCCAGTGGCTATCCCCCACCCAGGTATGAGAAATCCAAGCAGTGTTACAGGAGTTTGGGGACATGTTCACTGGCAAACCAGGGTGCACCCAGCTGGTGCAGCACCATGTGAATACAGGGCCCCAAAGCCCTATCAAGCAGGCCCCTTATAGGGTGTCTGAGCAAGTTAGACTCTGAAGGAGGAGACACAGGAGATGTTGGATCTGAGAGTAATCCAGATGTCCAGCAGTCTCTGGGCCACCCCGGTGGTACTGGTACCAAAGAAGGATGGCAGCACCAGGTTCTGTGTGGACTACAGAAGACTAAATAGTCACAGAGTCAGATGCTTGCCCCATGCCTATGACAGATGAAGGCTTAGAGAAGCTAGGTGGGGCTAAGTATCTGACCACTATTGATCTGACCAGGGGCTACTGGCAGGTGCCCTTGACTCCCAATGCTAGAGAGAGGTCAGCCTTTATGACTCCTTTCGACTTGTATGAGTTCACAAAGATGCCCTTTGGGATGTAAAATGCCCCAGAGGCTTTCCAGAGACTGATAGATCATATCCTAGCAGGAGCAGGAGATTATGCCCTTGCTTACCTGGATGATATTGCCATCTACAGCCATTCCTGGCAAGAGCACCTTCAGCATGTCAGGGAGGTGCTGGGCAGACTGCAAAAGGCAGGGTTGACCATTAAGCCCAGTTAGATTCAGGTGGGTATGGCAGAGATCTCCTACCTGGGACATGGAATGGGGAGTAGTAAGATCAGGCCAGAACCTACCAAAGTGGAAGCCATTCAGGCATAGCCTGCCCCTGTTACCAAAAAGCAGGTGACAGCATTCTTAGGGATAGCAGGGTACTATAGAAAGTTTGTTCCCAATTATAGTGCAATAACTGCTCCCCTCACAGACCTGACAAGGAAAAACAGGCCAGATAATGTACTGTGGACCCCAGCATGTGAGCAGGTATTCCAGAAGCTTAAAGGAGCTTTGGGAGGGACACCTGTATTAGCCAGTCCAGCTTACAGCAAATAATTTGTTGTGTAGGTGAATGCTTCAAACCATGGGGTGGGGGGTGTACTTAGCAAGGTTTCCTCAGAGGGAGAAGAGCACCCAATGGTTTATCTCAGCTGTAGACTCCAACCAAGGGAGGAATGTTATTTAGCTGTAGAAAAGGAATGTCTAGCCCTAGTATAGGCACTGCAGAAACTTCAGCCTTATCTGTATGGAAGGAAATTCACTGTAGTTACAGACCATGATCCCTTAACATGGCTGCATACAGCCAGCCAGCAAAATGCCAAGTTATTAAGGTGGAGCTTAGGATTGCAGACATATGGCATGACAGTACACCACTGCTGTGGGGTCAGCAATGCCAACACAGATGGGCTCTCAAGACAGGGAATGAGGTAACATATTCCCAGATAGACTTATTTCTCTCAAGCCACATTTTTTCAACGGACACTTAAAAAACTAACTTGAGTCTTCGAAGGGTGGAGAGATGTGATGATATGGGCTAGTGCCATCATAGCCAGCTGGAGTTCTGTAAAGAATGACCTGTCCTTTGAATATCAAACTGAGTTATACAAGATGCTTTTGTTACAAATGTATTAGAACTGTACAGCATTTGAATATCAAACTGATTTTTCCAGATGCTTATGCTACAAATGTATTAGAATGTTATGCCATTTGAAAATCAAAATGTGTTTGTAAAGTTGATAGTACTGCAAAATGTATCAACAGTGAGATCTGCTGGACAGAGAAGGAATATACATGTGAGACTGTGTGTGTGTGTGTGTGTATATATATATATATATATATATATATATATATATATATATATACACACACATATATATATATATATATATATATATATATATATATATATATATACACATATATATATATATATATATATATGTGTGTGTGTATGTGTGTATGTGTGTATATATATATATATATATATATATATATATATATATATATATATATATATATATATGTAGGTTTACTATCAATATATTGAAATTTATAAAAAAAAAAAAAAAAAACGGTATGAAACAGCGAGTGTTGTACCAAAACTGCACCTAAACTAATGTCCCTAATGTCAAAAAACAGCTGTTAATGCCAAAAATGTCAACAACAACATTTTACAGCATTAACAACAATACCACCCTTACCGCAACTCCCTAATCCCTACACCTAATCTCCCGTGTATGCAGGGGGGCTCTGTGCACCCCACACCCCTTAACTTATTATTCCAACTCCGAGATCACAATACAGGGGGGAAAGGGATGTATTTCCCTAACCGCATTGTACCGCGATCCCTTTACATGAGCAAACATTATATTTGCGAATGCACAGTCCATTCACAAATATACCGTTCGCTCATTTAACCTGCCCACATATGAAGTATTTGAACATCTGTTGTTTGAATACTTCATAGCCATGCAATTGCACAGCAACATTTTAATGGTAAACCATATATATATATATATATATATATATATATATATATATATATATATACATATACATATACATATATGTTAACAAAGGATACTGAAAGAGAAGGGGTTAAATAGCTAGCTTACTTCTTACTTTAAGAAAAATACTGTTAATTGGACCACTTGGACCATGGAAATACTTATTTCACAGCTCTGTATAGGACTGGAGACTGCATGTCTGGAAGAAGCCTTTGTTCATAGCTCAGTAAAGAGGGAAAGCCTCAGGCACTGCCATAAACATTAGCAAAACATTAGCTATGCATCTTATCACATCTATGCTAACATCCTGTCTCAAGTTTCAAATGGGGAATAGTGTGAGAACCTAGGTGACCAGATGAGGTCATTCTGCTAGCCATCTTGGAAATTTGAGATATTATATAGAGAAATCTCTCAGTATTGAGTACTCTGCCTTGGATCTAACAACAAGAAGGACCATTCATCACATCATCTGTGTTGCTCCATTAAGTAAGTAGGGAATAGTAATTCTCCTAGATTCAGTCAGGAAAATATAGTGAAGCTTAGTTTAGATATTGTTTTTCTTTGTTTGGGTGTGTTCATCAATGTTATTTTAAATATTTCCTGTGAATAGAACTCTGTGGTTTACTGTAAATATATATTCAGTATTTTCATGCTCTTTTATTATTTATTATCAAATATATTTAAAACATGTATTGTGGCTGGTACTTTTAGAAAGTATTTAACCTTTGAGAGTGCCTATATTTATTTGATGACACTGTGGGGGCCACCCCTGAAGGCCTAGCTGTCTTGGTCAACTACTACCATTTCTATTACTATTAATATTACGCAGTATAATTGGGCATCCTTTGTTAAGGGCCTTAAAGTAGCTGATTGTGGAGTGTCTGGTGGCAGGGATAACTACCCTATACTCTGGGCAGAAGGGGGCACAGCAGATAAATCTGTGCCAGCCTTTCTCAGGTGTGTGTTTATGTGTGAAAACTCAAATCTCATTGCGTGCATGTGTCAGCTACCTGGAACAGGGACACAAATCACTGGCTTCACAGAAAGATTTCTGGAGGACTTAGCTTATACACTCAGCTGAGGACCTAACCCTACAGCTGTACCAGTGGGGAGTCTTACTGGGGACCTAGAGGGAGAAAAATAGAGAACTCTAGACCCTAAGGCTGACTGCATTCCCTGTGTGATCTTAAGAGAAATTGTACTTGATGCAGAGAGCTGCATCTGGAAATATTGTGTGTATCCATTTGTATTCCAAATGAACATCCCTCTCCAGTGTCAGTGGTGAGGATTCTGGCTCCTTGACTACTGGCCCAGTGTGGAGACATCACAATTGCTTCTTGAACTTTTTCCTATGGAAATACTCAGGGATTATTAGATTTGTAACTTTTCCCTAGAAAAGTGCCACTGATGTGAAACAGACTTTGAAAACTAGGAAGCACTATTTAAGTGTTTCCTGTAAACATAAAACACCCCTACTAGTTGTCATTGTTTATAATTACAGGCAACACTGATAGCTGGCACTGTATATTGTAGCTAGTAAAATGGCAGTGGAGTTGGCTTTACACAAAAATGAAGACTGAAACTAGAAGGATATTAAATACCTACCATTATGGTGAGTGCTTCACACAGCTATACTATTTCTACTGTTCAGAATTCAAGTTCACATTCAAATGTAATGGATCATTACTATACATGTTATAGACAAAGAAGACATGTTTAAAATAAGCCATAATACTCAAAGTAATAAAAATAAAAATGTGACAATAAAAAATCAAATAACAGAGATTTTGAAAAGTGAGTTAAAACATATGTGTTTTCCGTCACTTCTTGAAATCACCTAGCAGAGAAGACTCCTATGGCCACCAAGGTAGTAAAATCCAAAGGGGTGGAGAATGACAAAATGTCAGTGAAACCAAGCATCACCACTGGTACTATGAACAACCCAAAAGTGGCAGAGCAAAGTATATGGGTTGGTTAATAGGAAAACATTGGCACTATAAAAGTATGGTGAACCAAAGTCATGCATAAAAAGGAACAGCCACAAAAGAATTTTATAAAATATCTAGGATCAAACAGGGAACCAATGTAAACCCTGCAAAACCTGCATAGTATGCTGGCAACATGGATTAGCCATCATTAACAAAGCAGCAGAGTTCACCTTGAGTTACAATTTATCAAGCA
Source organism: Protopterus annectens (assembly GCF_019279795.1). Taxonomy (NCBI): domain Eukaryota; kingdom Metazoa; phylum Chordata; order Ceratodontiformes; family Protopteridae; genus Protopterus; species Protopterus annectens. The sequence goes on from NC_056728.1 coordinate 579,503,447, forward strand.
TTTGTCATGAAATCCCAGGTAGAGGAAACTGCAATGGTTAAAACAAGAAGAGACCAAAGCATGAAAAACCATATCCAAGCCCTCTGGTGAACAAAAGTGTTGATTAGCCTATATTCCTTACATGGCAACAAAAATAACTAATGCAAAGTTTATCACAAAGGATAGCTCAGAGACCCTTGACCTCCAAGCATACATTCTAGTGTGTCATCTCAATAAGTACTATAAATTTCAAGGGCCTACAGTCTGAGTCCCTAAGCAAGGCAAGTATCACTATCGCTACTATGTCTCTCTCTCTGTATTTCAGTTCATTACTTCTCATCCGGTGATGTTGCAGACAACATAATTTGTCACTGAATTTATGACAGACATAATTTTCTATGGAAAGGAGAGGTACAATTGTATATGACCAGCATAGATATGATAATGTAGGCTTCTACCTTAGATGATGTCTCCCAAGGCAAGAACTCAGAAACTTAACAGCAAAGATCCCAGAAGTGAATCACAAGATGGTCTACAGTCCAGAGGGTAGGAAGATGAGTAATTAACATTAGATAATACCCTCTGTGCAGGTTGTGAGTGGTCAGACACAAGCTGAGCAGAAAAGGCAAAGGGAAAAACTCATAAAGTTCCCATTTAATGTAACAGAAACATCTTCTGCATGTTATTAACAGCTGGTTTCAAGCAAAGAAAGATGCACACATATGTATTTGCATGGTGGAAGGCCTGACATATAGTACATTGGACCCTGTACCAACAACATCCATAGTCCTAGATGTCTAGATATGCTGTATCATAGCACTTCAAAGACATTGCTGCTTGTATAGCCCATGTGTGTATGTCTGAGACCATGGAAGGAATGGACGTTTTACTGTATGTTTGCATACTGACACTTGCTGCATTGTGAATGGGAAAGGACAGGTGAATGGCAGTTGCACATGTACAATATCAGAAAAAAAGATATAGTATGTAGTTAGCCCAGTTATCCTGCTGTGCCTTTCAAGTCATACTGATCACTGTAGGTGTTCAAATACACCTGCAGCAGCTAGCTGTGGCATTCATCCAGCAAGGTTGCGGAGCTCAGTTAACAGCAATCCCCTGCTCTTGGAGATAATACCATGCGTGACTCATTCTAGATCATCATGGCACAGTCATGGGAATCACACCTACCGTCTTCATTAATGAGTCCTGCAACAAATGAGGACATTGCATAGTTATCATGACATTGCTATCGGTACAGTCATATTCTCCTGAATTACATGAAGACATTTTAGACTTACCCTCAGTTACAAATGTCCTGCAGTTGGCATAAACCCTTCATGAACCCAACAAAGCATTTGAATATACTCAGTGGGCAATGAAACAGTTAAATATTTCTTGTGAGACAATCTAATTCAATGTCCAAGGAAATGAAACAAACATTTACATGGCAAAGAATGACACAGAAGAATAAGTCCATTAAAATGTATGTGTAACTGAATCACTTCTAAGAATTAGTTTGAAAGGATAAAACTAATTTTGCAGAGTGCAGAATAATTATTTGGATGCCAATGAAACCTCAGTCAAAACATATGTTTTGCTGAGGAGGTCACCACAGTGCAGGCCACATATTATTTGGGACACTACATTCAATTCTGTAGACCTTGGCTAAAGCACATATTGACATAGTACATGAAAATGTGCAGGATGGCGCAGTGGTGCAGCGGTAGCATTGTTGCCTCACAGCAAGAGGTTCTTCAGTTCAATTCTCAGCTGGGGTGCCTTCTGTGTGGAGTCTGCATGTCCTCTCTGTGCTCATGTGGGTTTGCTCCAGTTTCCTCCCACATTACAAAGGCATGCATCTGAACCATTTCTCCTCGTGCCTCTGCTGAAAATTGGCTTTGTTCCAAGTTGGACTCTTCCAGTAAACAAATGTTAAATAAACAACAAATATTTCTATGCATACCACCCTTTCAAACACACTATTACTATACATGCAGACATTTTTAAAGTAGAGTGATAGGTGAATATAAGAGCTTTAGAACTGAAAAATAATATTTTATATATATTGGAAAATAGGTTGCAATAGTGTAGAAATGCTGCTAGATGAAATTCCTTCAAACACTATCAAGGATATATATATATATTATGGTTACAAAATCAATGACCAAATCATAAAAATAATACCATCATTAAAGATCCAATGATATTTGTAGGCCTTATGCTCAAGGGCATTTTAATCACTGCAGCGAGATTATTGTACTAGTCTGTACATCTCTATTCTGACTAAATGAATTCAGCAACTCATCTGAAACAACTTGAAAAGGTGCAATGATTCTATATTAGAAAAATCACAGAGCTGGAAAATGTGCTATTTGACAGACTTCAGAAATTGTCATTATATTCAATTTCATACAGGTCATTTAGAGGTGATGTCTGCCTGCTCTACAAGAGAATGTCTGATCCAGACCAATTTTGCTTGACACTCTGTTCCTGGAATGTGCCACTGGGAAAGCTAACACCAGATTGGGGAACCTAAAACTAAAAATGAATATCAGTAGTGGAAAAAATAACAAACACATTGTGCAACACCTTACAGGATTATTAAATAAGCTTTTCCTATGAATCAGAACATCAGTCATTAATTTCCTTCAAAATAATCTTGATTTAATTGGGAAGTAGAAAATATCAATACAGGGTTATGCAATAAAGCTTCTTGGAGGTCAATAGCTTACAATACTAATAATTGAATCAATGAGGCTATAAACATAGTACTGAAGCCCTACATACAGATTATATACTTCCTTCTATTCCACAAAAAAAGAAAGCTGTGTTTAATGATACAATGACTCAGAGAACTACATGCTAAATATTCAGTTTTTCAGCGTTGCAAATGTTTTTTAAGGTAAATAGACAATTTTTAAATAATGTTGTAGAACTGAAATGTTAAGCAGTGAGGTATAATGCAATGGAGTACATCATGAGAACAGGAATGTTTTGGCCACTGGGCTTCATGCAATCCACTGGAATTACAGACAATAAAGGACAAATCCCACTTTTATGCCCTCAGACCAAATATAACCGCATAGGCATGAGTGCCATGTACAACACACACAGTTGTTTGCAAGTATTTTCTTCCAATTTTCTTCTAACTCAAGACTGTGACATGTTGTACTTGCTGAAAACTGGCTCCATGTAATAAGGCTGAAATGTTCCCTCCAAGTATTCAGTTATATTTATCATATTATCTGTCAATGGAATCCTGTAGATATGATAGATTTAGCACTTGAAGCTTCTGTACTTGAAAGTTTTCGCAGAGACTATAGACCATTCTGTTGTTCATCTCCTATGTTGTCTGTCATGCCAATGTGTGCTTCAACCAGGGTCTGTAGAACTGGCTACAGTGCCAAATGGTGTCACCTGCACTATGCTAACCTCCTCCTCCTTTCTAGAAATTACCATCTTGTAAGCATCTCTGGCTGACCTTAGGTATTGCTTGGAGTAGTCCACTCTAGGCATGATGAATATTCATTTGGTAGTTTCCTCAGAAGGTGCAGTGCATGGGCCATTTAGTGGTCCTTTGAGATTAGATGCTATATGTAGTATGTGATGACATCCACTATCATACCACTCACCCATAATTCATCTATGGATGACATCTGTACCTGAATGGAACCTCTGGAGGATATTAGCTTAGCACAGCTGCTCAGAACATAGGACTAACACGTAGGCTAATGTGGTATGTCATTCCTTCGGTTAAATCAAAGATGAAAGGTAGTAAAAGTATGACAAAGACAAATAAAGCTTTTAAGAACTAATCTAATTAAACTCTTAATTTGTTAAAAGGTGTATTCTTTACAAGGGTATTCTGAGGCTGCCTTTATTGCTGACCTAACTAATAAAATGCCTGCTTGCTTACTGGCCATTAATGCATTCATTATGTCACTTAGATGAAGTATATCAAACATTTTTGTAAGATAACACAGATGATGAACAAGGGAAGCCTTCATCTAGGACTTTGTGAAAAGGTTGTAAAACTCTATAAATTTTAAGAGGTGGAATCTTCCCAGAATGATGGAGGTACATCAGCATACTCAACTGATGGTGACTGCGGAGTTTCTCATAGAGAATGTTTTCAAAAGATTTACCTAACAGAGGGATCAGGGTGGTAGGTCTATGTTCCTGTATGCAAGATTAAGAATTGACTTTATTGAGGGACCCTTGTAGTTTATAATCTGTACAGCAATCTTCTTGGGCAAGTTAAAATGGAAGGGTTAGAACTCCAGCTAGCCCATCAACAATCTCCATGAGTGTTTTTCATAGCTGCTTTACTGTTCCAGCTTTTTGATACTGTAAGGGGGGGGGGTGTGCAAGCAGTGATGCCATCATGGGGATAAGACTGCAGGTGTCACAGAAACATAGTTGAATGACAAGAAGGGTTGGAGCAAGGAAGTAAATGGATATGGGCAGTTCAGGAATGATGGAGAAGGGAGACACAGAATTAGAGGAGCAATCTGTAGAAAAGAAGTAATTAAATGTGAGGTTAAAAACAAAAGGAACACTACCCCATGAAGGCAGTAACGTTGTGGGTAGGATCAGAACAAAGGATAAGTATCTTTAAAATACAGGAAGAGGGCCAGTGCTAGTGAAATGATACAGAGTACTGGTCCCCAGACATATCGAGCAAGGAGAATGAGACTGATGGAGATAACAAAGGACTGAGGTGGAGAAGAGGCTTCTATACACAAAACATAAATATTGCAAGAGAAGACTGGGAGATTCCAAGCTCTGGGGAGAGGAAAGAGTAGGAACTGACTGAAATCTTGGACCATGAAAGCAATCAGACAACTGATGCAAGGCTGCACCATAAAAGAGAATTCTGGATGTGGTTCCAAACAAAGTGAAGGGTGTTTGAACTGGACAGAGGAAGGTGTTGATAGCCTACAGCAATCCTGCTACCATGTGGTTGGGAGGGGAAGAAAGAGTAATAGAATAAAGCCAAAAACAATGGTGTGGGACATTAGGACACTGGAATGGTTATAGAGGGTCAAAAATGAGTAAAGGAAACTGGGGACAGACTGAGAGAAAATAAACTATGAATAAGAGGTCTGGGAAACAGTACTTTGAGACAATTTGAGGCAGACAAAATAGAGAAGAGAAGAGAAGAATAAGTCGGCTTCCCTAAAGAGAGGATAAAGCGCAAGAAAGAATAAACTGTCAGACAATCCTGCTTCAGTGTAATGACTACCTACAGAAAAACCTGATGAAGGAATATTGATAGATGCAGCTTACCTGGACATCAACAATGCCTGTAACTCAGTCCCACACAGAAGTCTGCTAATAAAACTGGAAGGATTGCATGCTAAGGAACTGGACTGCTGCATGGATGAGTGGCAGGACACCAGTGCTTGTGGTCAGAATGGTAATGTCAGGAATAAGGAAACTGACTAGTGAAGCAGCTGACCGGTTGGCCTTGAGTCTGTAGAGTCTTAAGTGTGATTATTTTAGACACATCTGATGGAAAAGAAGCTAGGCTCAACCTCTTCTCTGATGATGTAAAGATTGCTGCAGAGAGAATAAGTGAGCTGAAAGACAGCAGTTAAACTTCAGTCCAGAAAAATGCAAGGTAATGCACCTGGTCACAATAACCTTGGTGGGAAGTGTTAGTTGATGGATGTGAAGCTGACTGCAACAGTACAGTGAAAGGATACACGAGAATTGACAACACCTGGACTGACGTACCAGGAGTAGAGAGAGAGGGCCGTGGAGGCAACTAACACAATTCTGGGGTGTCTCCATAGGGGGGCAGGCTTTAGAAGTAATAATGTAACATTTCTGCTATATCATGTCCTTGTCAGGTTACACTTCACTCAGGACATAGCTGGCTTTGGGCACCAGCGATCCCTGCGGTCGCTGGGGGCCCCCTGTTCCTTGGAGTCCCCCAACCACACCAGGTTGCCTTACCCTGATATTTTGCAACAGGTCTGGCAAACCAACAAAAGCTAGTACAACAGTCTTGTGTACTTAATAAACCAGATGGGTAATAAGTCATATTTATATCTCCTTTAAAATTCGAAGATATCTCTGGTTATAGTAACAGTGTTTTATCAAGCAACAGGCTTCACAATTCCATTAAATATTTGTACCCATAGCTTAGTTAAACACTGCTAGTGAACATTCAGCTCATTAAAATTAACAACATAGCCAACCTTAGGTACTTGCAATACCCATGGCTGCAAGGGGGCCCCTTAGTCATCCTTGACTGTGTGTAGGGATCCCACAAAAGCTGCTGCTGGTTGGGGAAAATGAGGAGGAAAATGTATTAATTGTCTGATTATGCTCTTTAACCCAAACAGGGGGTTGATATGACCCTGTTAGGATACATTTGATAATGGGCTCTGCTCCCAACTGCACCCATTCTAAAACCAGCTCTGATCAGATGTGTGTGTACAGAAACCTACTGTTGGTTATGTGTGTGTGTGTGTGTGTGTATGTGTGTGTGTGTGTGTGTGTGTCTGGGGGCGGGGGATGGATTGTGTGGTTATTACTTCTTTAATTATTGTCACAGTCAAGCCTTAGAGGTGTTCACATGAGGTTATTATAGCTTGTGTTTGGGCTGAGGACAGTGTGTTCATTCTTTGCTTTTCCTTTTCTGACAGACCTCAGAGGTGTACAAAGAAGGTTACTATAGTGTGTGTAGGGGCAGTGCACTGTCTAGGAACAACAAAGTTGCTATTTTTTCACTTTCCTCACAATCACACTTCAGGCATGCATGCAGTAGCTGCCTTTGACAGTTTGGGTTGAGGAATGAGGAGGCATGCTATGTATATGTATGTCAGCATTCACTTGAAATACATGACTGCATAAATTTGAACCTCTGCTTTCATCCCAGTCTAACACCAGAAGGATGCATAGGCAGTCTTTTTTGAGGGGTTAGGGGAAGAAGGCAGTTCCAAGATAGGACCTGTATATCCAGACAACAATTGGCTTGTTAGTTTATTGTGAGTCACTATTTTGTCATCTTTGAACATTAAGCCTTTGATACAACCTAGATTAAAAAGCTGGGAAAGTACTCTAAATGTATTTCAGAACATGCACAACTCAGTGGTTCTGGTGGCTCTGGCTTAACTGAGTTATTTTGTAAATGGTTATTACTGTGCTTACTTGGTCAGGAAAGGTGTGTTGAAAGGATGCAAGGAAAACTAAAGCTGAACAGCAACACAATTTCTGTTCAAGCCATCATTAGATGAAAAGGTTGTGTAAAAAGAAAAAAAACTTTAAAATGCACTTCAGAGTATATAGGAAGATATGGCTTTTGAAAAAGGTGAAGAGTAAAGCACAATTTGAGAAAAGGAAAAAAAAAGCAATGTGCAAAGCATGGGAAGCCCAAGATGGGGGGAGGGTTGATCGTGGGAAGCGTGGAGGGTATATTGTGGGTGTGTGTGTTGGGTGGTTGAAACAGTAGGCCTAGGATGCCATTTCACCTAAGTCCAGACCTGTAAATAGAGTTCCTACAATGTATCACTGGTGCAACTAAATTTCAGTATCTGTAAATATCCCTTTGTGAGATGGGCCAACATAGTGTGGTACACAGGCCTGTTGTAATTAAGGGCATTGTAGCTACAGGTCAGTCAGTTTGCAGCATGAACTAAAAGGTTGCTTAGGAGGGGTATCAGCGATAGGGTGATACGTAGACTGGAAATGCCTAGTGGGCCCCCATCTTGACATCTGCTGGGGGCCCCCAAAATGCTAACACCGGCCCTGGGTGAGGTACATCAGACCAGTAGAAAAAGATCAAAGGAAAGCCACAAAAAAGGGTATGTGTGATAGGCGAAAAAAGGGATATGGCCAGAGACTACAGAAGCTAAATCTCATTTAACTAGGACCCATAAAAGATACATGAATGTGATATGGATGCACAGGATCAAGCCAGGGAAATGTGAAGAGGTCATTGTGAGCAGAAGCACAAATCAGGAAAAGATGGCACAGGCTGCAGATTGTAGGAACAGACTGCACCTTGGATCTGTGAAAAAATAACTTCAAAGGTAAGGTTTTGTGTACAGAAACTGACTACTAAAATATGTGGTGAAAAGGAAGTCCACAGTTACACTGAGGAGGACTAGAGACACATGGAAGAGAGGTGAAACAGGACAATGGGGGATAGAATACTGACCACAATTAAAGAGCAGCCTATATAGGCTTATATTTTCATTTTGCTGTCAAGCAAATATAATGTAATAGAGTCCACCCCCACTAATGATCTGCCTTGATAAGCTCCTTGCAAACCCTTGTCATATCTTACTCCAGAGAATGGTTTGATTGTAACACAGTTTCCATCACTTTCTTTGCCAAAACTGTTAATATCCCTTGTGATTGAATTTCCAGCCACAAAACTCTCTCTTCCCTGTATCCAAACTAGTTTTCTTTCCATCACTTCCTGCCCTGTGACACTATCCTTCTTATCTACAATTTGCCCCCCTCCTCAGCCTGTTTCACTGCCTCTACTGGTTGCCACCTTCTCACTGATATACCTTATTTCTTTCCTATCCTTCTGTAAACCTTATCAATTGTTCTGCTCCTTTCATGTTTTGTCCTTTCCATCTAGCTGAGTGCCCTCCATGCCCACATAACTCTTGCTCTGTATGTGGTATTAGTCTGCTACTGTCCTACATATGCATTTTTCTCCTTGTCCTGCCTTTTGTGGTTGCATATTCATCTGTCTTCCTTCTCCATAATCTGCGTTATCGTCCATTCTGAAAAGACTACCGATAGCCACTACAGTAAAAACTTTGGATTCTTTAGTGGTCCTATCCACGAGCTGCAACATAATCAGTATATTCTCATATACGCTTCTTTCAGGGTGTTGATATTAGGATTCCTAGGTTTCACATTACTTACTAGGCTATTGATCTGTGAGGATCTAGCCTACTGATTCATGAAGATCTGTGAAGAAGACTAGCCTTGCATTCTCATAGTAATTATTAGCACTTATATTTTCCAATACAGGTATCCAAAGACAGGCCGAATAAGTATATGTTGGGATAATTACGTTACTCCTATCCATAAAGGCTAGTAGTGCTACGTCTGAGGGAATTTGCGGTTACGTATCCATAAGTCCAAATTACATATGAACAGAGTAAAAGTGCACTCCTTTATGTGGAGATGAAGAAAATTTCAAAGACGTATTATTTTCTGTGATGCATACTTATCCCGCCAGCATATTCGGTTAACTTTCCAAAAGAGGTTGAGATCCCTTCAGCAGGTGTTCATGATACCATTAATAGCAATGGACTTGTGAATGTATAACAAGTGTAACAGAATAGGGTCTGTTAAGACTCTATTTGCAAGGCTGAGGCCACCTCTCAATAGCCTGCATGATACTGAGAAAAGAGATAAGGGTATGAGTTGGACTGTATAGTTTTTATGATTTAGGCCCTTAATTATTTTAGTGAGAAAGCATTGTGGTCATTCACAACTTTGACAAGTGTTTGGACTGGTGCATACTGAAAGAAGCATTATACCCAATGATCAACCTATTGAGTGCCATGTACAGTGGAACAATTATGCCCTTGGAAATGGACTCCATACCTTTAGATATAAGCTGTACAATAAAAAAGGACTTCCTTTTCACAGTGAATTCAAGACTGGTACTCAAAGGACAGTTCATTGCTGACAGTTTCTCAGATTTCTAATGGCAGGATCAGTTTCCAGGGGGGTTGTTGTCAATGTGATAGTTACAAGTGGAGTCATGCTTGCCAAGGGATAGGAGTACACATTTCTTGGCATTTAGCTTTAGTCTATGGTTTTGACAATAGCTATTTGTTTGGGCAGGCTTCCTATAGGATCTTGGTATCCTCTGGGGAGTTTATGATGGCACCATGTTTGCAGTCATTTACAAACTTGCTCAGCCACAAACCCTTACCCTTAGCTTTGATCACTAAGAAGTAAGTAACAAAGAAGAGTGTGTTCTATTTGTGGGTTTATTAACATTTAATTGACACTGTCACACACTCAGGCATCATAGATAAATTATTTCAAACACCTTTATGAGGACCAGATATGCAGTGTGCACAGATATACCCTCATCCATTACCTCAGTGACTTTTTTTGAAGAAGTTAACTAGATTAAGAAGGCAGGACTGCACTTGACAAATTCAAACTGGGTTGTGTCAAGAGTCTGTAGATTACCAATATCTCTATTTATTACTTCCTTAGTGATTCTTTCCATAGCTTTACAGATGACTGGTCAGGCTTATGCACCTATAATTACCTGGAACCATTGAAGCCCAACAAATTTGCAGGTAAATGAATATTGCTGTCTTCCATTCATCTGGTACAAAGCTTGTTTTGAGGCTGATATTGAATAGCTTCTGGAGGGGGCCTGTCAAGTTCTGTTTGAAGCTGACCAGTAGGCAACCTGGTATGTTATCTGGCCTCCTACAGATGTAGAGCTCTTGGCCTTAGTGCCTTGACAAAGTGTTCTTAGGAGATTTGGGGGGGGTATGTGGATGGAGGTAATTACTCTGAGAATATTAGAAGTGTTGGGGAAATGAAGTTAGAGTTGAATTTGTCCTCTTGTAGCATGGCTATATTCTCCTGGTCCAAGTGTGTTATATCATTTACTATCATCTCTGCACAGTGCTGAGTATTATTTCTGAGGTTTCTAAGATAGCCAAAAAAGGCTTTGTGGTTATCTTTCATCTGGGTGGCTATTTTTACCTCATATCTGGCTTTGATTGATTTGATCAGGATCTGGAGTTCCTTGTTTAGTTTAGCAACAGCATTTTTAGCTTTCTGACAGCTAGATTTATTTTTGTGCGTAATGATTTTTTTTCTTTTATTAAAGAACCTGTCTATATTAGGGTTCTGCCATAGGGGATTATTTTTTAATTTGGCATTGTATTTGATTTTGAGGGGGGTCAGATACATGTATGCAACTATTTACATGTGCATAGAATTTGGCAATAAAGAACTTTGCATAAGCAGTGAAATTTTCAAGGTGGAAGGACTTTTGAATTTAGCCAGGTCATCACTCGGACTAAGCAGATTATCCTTTGCATAATCTCTGAACACCAAGATACTGGAGAATGCTCCAAGCTTCAGTCTTAAGGTAATTGTGACTGGCTTGCAGTCTAATTTAACCAGGGAAGAGGTTACATGTGGTAGGGAGCAGAGCTGTGCCATACTGGTAAGAACAAAGTCCAGGATTTTATTGTCCCTGGATGAGGTTCAGAGAGTTTGTATTGATGAAATGAAGTCCATAAATCTCTGGAGATTCATTGCTGTTGACATACAAATCATATGGAAACAGTTGATCTTTCTAGGAGAATGGTGCTTGGCTTAACACATAGGGACTCAGTAGTGGTTAGGTAGGAGGTATAGGTTGAGGGGGGATACAGGGAAGGTTCTTTAGTTAGCTTTGATGTGATAAGTTTTTCTTTATACTAAATTGGATGTGGAGATATTGCAGGTCATTATTTTGTCTAACAAGTCTGGAGGTGAGATTTTTAAGAATATAGAGACACTTCCACCTTTAGTGCATTTGTCTAATATGGTGGGCCTATATGATTGATAAACATTGAAGCCCTGCAATGATGGAGCCCTTTCACTAATCTTAAACCAGGTTTCTGTGAGGAGGCTTACACTGATTTTTTCCAGCATAAGTAGTGCTCGTAGAGTATAGAGATTTTGTTAAGACCCCTCACATTGAGCAGCATCACCTTAATGTTGTTCAGATTCTCTTTAGTTATGTTTGAAGCTTTAGAAAACTGACATTGCCCAAAAAGGTACTATAGGGATGGACAATTTTTTAGCCAATGTTAGGAAGCCATGAGGGGAGAGGTGAAGGCCATCCCAGGCAAAGTAGTCCACCATTTCTTTCCAGACTGATATATATTGTACTGTCTTGGAATGACACCAGCAGCTAAACCAATTGCTGAAGTCAATTACTTTCTGTTCATATTTCAGCATCATTCAAGGTATTAGCAGAATGCTGCTTAAGGTAAGGCTCATACCTGCCTCAGGCACCCATTCTGAGAACTCCATCATGCCCTTCATGTAGCCGAGGGAGATAATATCTCAAGTCATTTACATCCATACACACAATGTCTGCATTGTATGGGTACTTATGGTGAAGGGGCTTGAGACTTGAGTGCTTGTGTAATGTGGCTAATCCTGTCACCTGACAGGCAGCTGACCATGACCCTGTCCTTGCACAGTCTGCTGAGTGGTGCATCTGTGTGTCTCACTACGGGGTCACCTATAATTAGGAAACTGAAATGTGAGGCAGTTTACCTTATCAGCTCTTGACTTGAAATAATGTGACCCTTGGATGCATGCTTTAAAGTGGGTGCTGCATTGTGTGTTTGTGTGACTGCTGAGGGTACTTATTTCTTAGGTTACATCCAGGAGGCCTTTGCAGTTTAGGTAGGTTGCTTTTTAAGAGCTTCAGCAAATGTAGGTCTATGTGCTTGGCCTGAGTTGTGTGCGATTTGTTTAGTGTGGTATAGTGTAGTGCTGATCATACCTCTCAACCTGGAATCATCACAAATCTGGACAAAGGCCCATGAAAAGTAGGCACAACTATATGCTGATTAACATAAAATGTACATACATAACTATGTAACCCCGCCCACTCCCATGGAATTGTGGGATACCAGCATTTAAATGCAAATGGAAGAACAGACAAACTACTAAACACAAAATATAACCAGAAAAATAGTGTTTTTATTTATATTAACATTTAAACTTGTATAAAACCATACTGCTCAACCTCTTAGAGCAAGAAATCTGGACAAGGCCATAGACAAAATTGGGACAAAGACTCAAAAATAGGGACAATTTTTATATATTGCTCTTACAAACTTAAAAAGTTGATAGAATAACAGGTTTTCCATTAGCATGGATTTTCTGAAGGGTATGCAGTCTGAAACTCAAATGTTTGTCATTATTTTTAACTTCAATCTTTAATGATTTGCCACTAATTTCCAAAAAAAAAAAAAAAAAAAAACACAATTTTATGAAAAATGGACCAAAAATATGAGACAAAAATGTGGACATTCTGGGAAAATCTGAACAGTTGATAGGTATGCTCTCAAAATCAATGCAACTTTCATTTCTCAAACCATTAGAGATTAAACTGTTGAGTAACAGACACACAATTTTAATAACTTAGCTGGAAACCAGTTATTAAAACCACCCCCTCTTTTAAAAGCTCATAGATAAATATGCATGATGTTTCAGTACCTGACAACCATAAGCGTGGACATTTACAGTGCACTAAACACTGCCGAGAGCCTTTCTTGTACGTAATTACCTGTTTGAAGTCTGCAGTGTAGGTCACCAGTGTGTCATCACCCTTTTAAAACTCCTGGCTGATAAAGTCAGCCAAACTGTTTGTTTCCAACCTTTCGTCCACCACCTATCCATCAGACAACCTCACTCAGACCTTCAGCTCAGAGCGCAAGCAACATCCGGCCCCATAATCAGGCAAATGAGTAGCAACCAAAAAGCAAAGCCTAAGTGGGTAGCTCAACAGGTAGCAACATACAACCGCTGGCAGCAGCGAATCCCAGAGCTGTGGCCCATGGGCAGAAAAACCACATGCAGATCACTGAAAAGTGCAGGCCAGCAAAGCAAGCCAGCAGTTCAGCAGTCTTCTGTCCAGGTAATGACCTATGTCAGTTGGCTAGCAAAGTATAACCACGATCTGTTAACAACCAAAGTCGCCCAAACTTTGTAGAAACTGCATATAATGTATTGTGGGAGTGGGAATGATCCACTAGTCTGCACTTCATATACAAAATAATACTTCATACTTCATAAAGCTTCTGCCAGGACCAGTTATCCCTCCTCTTTCAGCATCATCTTCAGTTATCCACCAAGATTTAGACTCTTTTTTTTTTGTTTGCTTCATTTTTTTTCCTGGAATCTTCATTGTCATCTACAGCACCAGCTTTCCTTGTACACCCTAATTCAAATGAATCATCTGAAGCAGACTCTTTTAGGAACTGTTCAATACCGCTCATCAAGCTCTTCTTTTGAAAGTCGATAAGCCATATTTTGTAATTCAGCATTTTCCTCAGTTACTGAATGAAAGCAGTTAGTGTAAGTGTTTCGATTTTTAAAACAAGCTCCAGTTTCTAAGTACATTCAATAAAAGAGTTTTCAAAGTGAATATCCGCTCAATGGAATATTTCTAGCAGTTTTGCCATCTTGAAAAAGTTATATGCTTGCTAATCTCTGAGTTTCAGTCTTTAAGTATACCAGTTTGATCATCAAGGTGTCAAGACCAAGCGCTGCCATAGCATTGCATTTTTAAGGTAATCAGATGCCAATAATGCAAAATATTCCAGAGATGGGCATGTAAGTTTAATACGCATTTCATTTATGCTTGCATATCAATGGAACTTCCAGAATCCTAACGTGTCTCAGCATATTCACAGAGATTCTTCCCACAAGTCCCTACAACAGCAACTCCAACCCTTCATTCAGTGTTTTTTACCTTCTGCACTGTCTACAAAGTACAAGTTCCTCTATTCCCACTATTTTAATCACAGACTGAATGCAACTTCTACACTTAGTACACCTCCACCTAAGCGAGCTACTTTCTTTACTTACAACTCAACATTCATTCACAACTGGGGTTCCTCTGATTGTATTTTCCCACTGTCTTTACAACATTCAATCCCGTCACTTCCTTCAAAAAGACAGATAACCCATTTGAGTGTTCTTAAAGGGCCAGCAAGTTTGTGTAATTGCTTAAATTTGAAGAAATAACAGAACACCTCCAACCTCAAAGGCAGTCATGAAAGAAATCGTAATTCCAAGGTCTAACTGGCACATTTTGAAATATGTAGTACCACTGTCAGCTGTAGAGTTTCATGAATGGCAGTAGTTATTGCAGGTTACATAGCTTATCACTTTAAATCCCTTAAGTGCCAAGTGGCAACCTCTGCTACTGTACCTAACAACCTGATGTTAACAATTTGTATCAAAGCAATGCACCATTAAAATACACAGGAAGAGAGAAAGAGAGAAATGCTTCCTTTGATTCATTTACTCTATGCACTTTTAATCATGTTTTACTTATGTGGAGGAGCCAGAAAAAGTAATTTTTTCATCCTGATCCTAGGAATTTGTGGATAGGCAATATAGTGAACGTTAAGGTTATAAGTGCCTGCATGTATGCAGTGCATCATTTAACATGGCTGCATGATGAGCACCAGCATGCAAATGAGGGGAAGGTATAAAAAACAGAAAAGCCAAACTTATTCAGTGAGCACACTGGCTGATAGCAAAATAGCACACTTCAATTTTCTGCTGCAATCTGAGGTCTACAAATGGCAAGGTTCATTCTCTATTCTCACTAGAGTACAAACAAAGAAAATCCTGAGTCAGATTACAATAAATAACAAACATAAGTGCAGAGCTATCACAGTAACTCATTAAGAATGCAAAATGTACTTCTCTCAGGGATTTGAAGGCTGGTAGTTTGTCACATCTGGTGTAAAGCTGCCACAATCTTTAGAATGCTTACTTAGCATTGAACATTTCTGAATGAATGAGGCTACACAAATGCATAGAACTTATAATAGATACAGAAAAGTTGAAAATACTCGAACAAGCTCACTGGCCTATAGCAAAATATCGTGCATCAAGGTACTACAGCAGTCAGAGGCCTAGAAATGGCTAGGTTCTTTATCTACTCTCACTAGAGTACTAACCAAGGCAATTCTTAGATTATAATAAATAGCACAAATAAGTGCAGATGTCTACAATATGTGCATTGGAAGTGGTCACCTACATACCCAAGACTCTTGCTCTGAAACTGAACCATATTCTGGAGCAACACAGTACATTTCTTACACTATGATTCTAATTTCATATGGGAGAGGCTGCCTTCTGAGCCACCCTGAAGGATTCCATTTTTACTTTTCAAAGAACTGCAGAAAACTCTTTCTGTAATTGCAATGACTAACTTGCACTGGGCTGTAGAGCTGTCTAGCTGGCCATGATCTTTCAGGATACTGGCACTCATTCCCCTGCAGGAATAAAATTCTAGTATGAAAACGGAGAAAGACTGGGAATCTGACCTACAGAAGGATTTAAGCATTTCTTTCACTTAGGATGACTGATACAGGAGAAGTGGAATGGAGTACAAAGTCTGGTGGAGCAGCATCGCTCAGGAACAGGAATAGTCAGATGAGATGGTATCCTGCTGACTACCAACCCGCAACCCTTGGCAGCAGGGAGAGTTGGATAGACTGGTGTCCTGATTATCTGCATTCCTCGGCATCAGAGAAAGTCAGACAGACGGAGGTCCTGCTGATCTGTATTCCCTGGCAGTAGGGAAAGCTGGATTGACAGGTGTATTGCTGTCTGCTGCTATACAGCATTCCTTCAGATCACTGTAGCCTTGATTCATCTCAGCAGTGGTTCTGTATCCAATTCATAATGTTAGATCTGGGTTCTTACGGCTGTCTACTGTGCTCTTCCTAAGCAGTGGCCTAGTTATATGAAATATGGTGTAAGAAACCTGTTAGGAACATAACTAAGAAATTACTTTACTGGGCAAAAGGCAATTAAGTAGCTTCTGAAGACTCACTGATATGACAGGTGTCACATACCAAGGCCAGAAGTACTACCTTAGGTGGACATGCACACACAACAGATACACTGCATATCACCCTCAAATAACCCCTGTGACTCACACGTGAGCTACACTGGCAACTTAGTTCATGAACGGCTAGGTTATGCCATACATAACTGTGAGAGTCTGTGGAGGAAATGCTGGGAAATAAAGCTGCCCATGATAGCAAGGACTGGAAGTTTAACCCAGAGTTGTAAGGCTATTAGATTTTATGAAGCTTCATCCTGCTTTTGAGGGTTCAAATCACTGGGCTGTGTAACTCTGAGCAAGTTGTTTATATAGTGCTCCTGGGTTCTCCCCAAAATGAGGCATTTGTGCCTGGTGGGGTTACCCACATAACAAATGAAATAAATGAAGACAAAACTGTTGCACATAAAATGTACTGCCTTTAATAGTCTCCACTGTGTAGAAATGTAAATTTTTTAAGGATGAAGCTTCCATACCCCAACGGGTATTATGTTATTTGTAGTATACAGTATACAAAATGGCAATTGGCAGTCACCCTCTGTATAGCTAAGATGTTCCTTGTACCACTACAGTTACTTCTTAAAATCTCAGCCCTTATTGCAACACTTCTAATGATCCTTAAAAGCAAGTCACATTATCAGATAATGGCTATGCAAATTAAAAGAAAAAACAATCTGACAGGCTATTACATGCTGTAATGTATTCATAGATGTAAATTAAATCCTACTTGTATTGTACTGTATGTGGAGCTTTTCTCCCCAGGTCTCCACTGAAAAAGGACCTGTGTCCAGTCGGACTTTCCCGGTAAACAAATGTAAAATAAAATAAATAAATAAATAATAATAAAATATTAAACCAAAGTGATGATTCTGCACAATAACATTACTGCAATTTGGTCAGCCACAGCTAAAAACTAGCAGTGGTGATATTATTAGCAATTACCCACTATAACAAAATATTTTCAAAGGTTGTGTTCTACTATGTAAATGATCACAGGACAAACTAAAAATTTTGTTTCATTTTGTGATTTCACTTGTTCTAAAGGTAAGACTTTTACCCAATAATGCACACTATGTCATAAAATATTGTTAGTGATTTTATTTGTGTGTGTGTGTGTGTGTCTGTGTGTGTGTGTATATATATATATATATATATATATACATATGTATATATTGAATAATCATGTTTATTCAGGCAAAAACAGAATCACAGACAGGTAACAGGTAAATATATATGATTAACAACATTAAAAAACAATTTGTTTATTACTTATATCCCTTTCCTTTGACTAGCATATATGCACTCCATCTTTATCTAGTTTAAAATATACTTAGTCCAAACAATGGATCCAAACATCTATCTAAGTCAAAGCTCAGAGAAATCAAATTAGTCTCTGTTCTGGTGCAACAGGCATAGGAATGAGTTTAGTGCTCAAGATAAGCAGGAAGAATATAAAAAGGATAAGAACGGTGGAAAAATTTGATAGTGAATTGTTTACAAATCAGTAATCATGCAATAACATGACTTACTTCTGCTATCTCCAAGTTATCGTTGTCAAAGCAACTTTATAATCTTAGTGTACATTACCCAATTTTGATCAAGATTTTTATATCGCTGGAAGTGCTACATAAATCTACCAATTTTGTTGCAGTCTCCCCATTTATTTTCATATTTAGATATATTGCCTGACCTTAATAATTTTCACTCTTCAGATGCCATTTCATTCACTTGCTGTTTAAGTTCATCAGTGTTCGTTACAGTGTGAGATTTCCACTAAGTAATACATTTCTTAGATATCAATAAAACTGGGACCAATAGCTGAATATGTAGAAGAGGTAATATCACCTGATCCTGTCGCCACAAAAAAAAAAAAAAAAAAAAAGTGGAGTCATGGCAATCCTTACTTTTAAGAACAGAGATGAGTTCTGCCACCTGTTCCAGAAATGGCTCTAGACTTGGGCATGAATAAAAAATATTCATCCAATTTTCCCTTTCATCTGTCAAGCATCTCTAACAACTACTGTCTATATCAGGACTGATCCTATCAAGCCTTGCTGAACTGAAAAATATATGTGAAGGCACTTCCTGCCAAACATTCTAAATTTCCTTGACTTGGTAAAGGACAGCATTAGACCCACTAACCATAACCACTTTTTTTTGACTCAGGTGCAAATCAAGTATATTTTCCACGATTCTTTAGTCTTTAGTACCAAAGATCCTTTGGTGACCATTAGTGCCAGATAATATTTTGAGACCAAAAGCTTAGGTAGTTGATCCTCTGTAGCGGGAATCATCAAGTTAACTATATTCAGTCCCCTGATATCATGATTATATGTACAGAATGATTTTAATCAAACCATAATAAATGGATAGGGAACTCCTTAGGAAATTATATTTCATTTGTGCTTCATGCCATGATAAGAGAAACCAGCTTGATATAAGCTGATACCAATATTTTAGTCTTGTTTCCATGTTATCCAGTTTATCTCATCCTCTACAACTATTCCAGGTTCCTTTTTTATGCCGTATTTGTATTAGTGTTTCTTTTAGCTCATTTAAGGGGTATAGGGTCAATATAGTGCCTAACACTTGAACAAATGAAAGAAGAGCTGGTAAAATATTACTGAGATAGGAATGGGACAAGAAATAATCTATCCAATCCATTCCCAGTGGATGTTGGACCCATGTGTCTACTATTAACACCCAAAAAGAATGTGAAAAGGGGAAGTGTATTTTAGTTAAGAAGGCAAGAACATTTGTAGACCAGTAGCATTGTAGGATGGGTATCCCAAGCCCCCCCCCCCCCCATGTAGAAAACTCAAATTTTGTCCCATGCTACACTTTGTCTACCTTTTTTCCATATAAATTTCTTCATATATCTTTTTATCTTTAAAAATAACTGAGCTCTTGGATAGTAGTCCAAGGCTTGCATGTCGTACAGCAATACAGGAAGAATGAGCCAGTTTAATGCTTGGACATTTTGGTCTACATCTAGGGCTCGAACACTCCAGTTTTGAAAATTATTAGCAATTTTTATGAGAATATCTTGATATATGGGTTCTATAGTATTTAGAGAGGAATTGTCCACCCATACTCCTAAATACTTTAATTTAAGCTGGTTTGTAGAAATGCATAGTTATCCAGGAATTCCTGAGGATAATTAAAATTCACTGAAACTGCTTTGTTATTAGAAACATTTATTTTATATCCTGAGAAGGCACCAATGTTATCTACTGCAGAGAACAAGAGTAGAAGATCATGATTAGAAGAATTTAAAGTCAACAGCGCATCATCAGCCAAGCGGGAAAGTTTCACTGTTAACTTGTCCCACTATATCTATGTATTGGAAGCTCTGGTATCTGTTGGGCCAATAGCTCTAGATAAACAGCAAGTGGTGATAGGGGTCAACCCTGTGTCATTCTCCACTTCAGAGGAAATAAGTCAGATTATTCCTTCATGGTCTTCACAAAGGCAGCAGTTTAATAAATTGTTCAGAGAACACAAGTCTTTTTAAGGCAGCAAACATAAAAGTCCAATTTAACACGTCAAATGCCTTTTCTGCATCTAGACTTAATAATAGTAAAGGGTTCCTTTTTTCTCAGGCATCCTCTAACAACAACAGAGTTTTGTTATTAAACATTTCCAATCACATGGGAAGACTTTAGCAAACTAGCTATTAAATATGTCTCATCTCACAAATTAGTTTATACAACAAAACAAAAACATTGCTATCAGAAATATTGGGGTTATTTACTAGATGTAATCCTCAAGAATTAAAGATAGACCTCACACTGACCTGCTAAGACAAATCTATATTAAGCAAAGCTTGCATTATAAGCAGATTATATCCTTTCCTGTGTATACACTTAAATACATTGACTAGTATACCTATCTATAACAAGTGATTGAATTTCTACGTCTATCTCTTTCTAAACTATGCCCCTTATACTATCTCTCTTCTTTCAATTGATGTTAAGAAGTTTTTATCTCCTCTGTTTGCTGATGTAGTGACTTCTAGTGTATATAATGTATATAAGTAGTATTTAGCTTTTATGGTTGTTTCCTTCTATATGTATTGTAGACTTATGTTTTTGATGTGTTGCATTACTGTTATTATTGAAAAAATGAATAAAGAGATTTTGAAAAAATATATAATACAGTGTTGTTTAATATGACAGCTTTTGCAATTTTCTGGACTTTATTTGACAGCTGTCTTTTACTGTCTAGTATACCTGTTTATCCCAAGAATGTGAAATAACATGTAAATAAATTAAACATTTTATTTAAAAATAAATGTAGGATAACATGAAGCTAGGAAGAGTGTAATGAGACTGGTTTTCTTCTGCTTATGGAAAAGAAGTATTACCTTAAGTAAAAAATATTTTATCCAGCATAATGTCCAAATAAATAGAAAGGAATTTGCTCTGAAAAAAAAGTGTGTTATTAAATTTTGTCACTCCTCTAGGAACCCACATTGATTTCAAAGTATAACAGTAGGTAAACTTTTAGTCAATCTATGAGCCATGATAACCATAATGGCTGGGAATTGAAATTGGCCAACATGATTCTGGGAATGAGGGTTTTTGCCCTCCTTTAATAATGTTACTATAGCTACTTGCCTCCATTTGTCTGGAAGGGGGACCCCATGTAGAATTTGGTTCATTAGAGTAAGCCAAATTGCTATTAACTCATTGCCAGAGAATACGTTACCTTCCCAAGTACCCAGAGCTTTTCTAAACAATCCTGTCTTAGACTGTGATTTATTGATCTTTACTTTTAAAAAGAGGTGTGAGTGCAAGTGAAAGAAATCCCAGCTCTTGTATGACTTTCACAACTTGTACAGATAGAGCAATAACTTTATTTTACTTAATTTAATATTTAGTTGTATTTTGTTTGCGTGGTTTTTCTCACAAAAGTTTATGTAAATTCTCTTTGAATTCCATGGTAACTGATTTTGATTATTCTTTTTTTTAGAATTCTTTATTAATTTGCAGTTGAATATATTCTTTAAATGAGTATACCATTAATTATTTGCTAAAGCACAAGTATCTTGTACAGTGTACTAAATGCCATATATATTTTCAAAAAATAGCAAGCCTGTTGAAATACTCGTATCTAGTTTAGCAATTTCTTCACGCAGTACATTTAATTTTGAATCGTTGTTACGCAAAATAATGTCAAGTAACTCCATACCTGTTTTTTGAAAGAGCTCCGTTAATTCATGATAAGCCTCCGACTCCAGGTCTATACCCGTCGGTAGCTTCCAAATACAAAGTCCCTTAGGTATCTGTTGTAGTTCCTTTGATTTCTTTAAGAAGGAACTATCAAGTTGTATTGCTCTATATTTAATACATAATTTTTCATATTTGAAGATTTGTTCTCTGAGTGACAGAACAGGTAGGTTGACTTTGTCTCGCTGGCCCCTCCTGATCGCGTCAGGTTCTACGTCTATACTTGAAAAAACTAGTAGTGGACATAGAAGATCCCAAATGAGGAAATGTGGTAGATGTAAAACATGCAGATACATTGCTGAGGGGACTTATTTGAGTGTATTTGGTTTTAAACGTACCATTGCCTGTCCGGGTATTTGTAATTGTAGTACCAAAAACTGTGTCTACATTGCTTCATGTATGTCATGCGATGCTTTTTATGTAGGCATGACTTCGAGAACTTTAAAAGAAAGAATAAGGGAGCATTGTAGTTCTATTAGAAGGGAAGATGAGCACAATGCTCTATTTATACACTCTAGGGATTGTTGTGGATTCAAAAATTTTTTATTTTTCATAGTTGACAGAGTTAAATCAGAGACTAATTGTGATGTGAATAATTGTGTAGCATTGCGTGAAATGGAGTGGCAGATAAGATTGAATGCCACGAGATATCCAGGACTTAATGAATGTATTTCATTAAAACCTTTGTTAAAATTTAAGGCATCAAGTATTTGACCTTGATATGATGTTAGTGTAATTATATTATGTATCAATTAATTATTTATTACTATATTTAGGTAATGAATGGTTATGTGTATTGAAGCATTTTATGCTTTTATTTACTTAATGTTTTCAGTGTGTCGATTATGGAGATTTACTTAGTCTATTAGGACTTATTTAATAAGAATGGTCATTATTATTATTTTTATTTTTTTATATACATATATCTTTTTGATCAATACATTATTTTGACATTTATTTGTTATTATTTTTTATTGCCTGAAACAATTTTATTGCTTGAAACAATTATACTAATGAATTACCTACCAATACTGAAAGTGGACAAATATGCATTATTTTGTTTTTTAGATGAAACTAAAATATATATACAATATATATAAGTATTTATATATATATATAATTTTTTTTAAACAAAAGTCTTTTACATATAAAAAATGTTGTTATTTGATATACAAATATGATCAAAGTGTGAGTTTAAGTGATAGATTGAATAATTGATTGATTGTATGTTAAGTATATATAAAGGAAGCCACGCTGGGTATTTGTTATACGACTCTGAAGAAGCCGGTGGCACCGGTGAAAGCGCTCAGTCGGTGTGCTTTGTTTTTGGATTAAAATATTTTACTGCCTCAAGTTCCTGATCTTTGCCTTATTGCTGGTTCCTGCTTTCCAGTGGTCGATGGTTGCATTGTTTTTCCTATTTGTCTTTCATTGACATGATCTCTAAATGTACTGTTTTAAAATCACTAACATGTAAATTGTGTAACAGTGAGTTAGATCAAACTGCAATGAGGTTAGTTATTAAAGCTTTGCATAAAAATGAAAGCAAAAACACAATTATAATAATAATAGCAATAAGCATAAAAAATTTCAACTGCCTCCCCATCCTGAAAACAAATTGGTTATTAAAGCCCGTTGTGAACTATCCACTTATTTGGCATCTGAAAGTTAAGCCCCTTTTTAGATGCTCTCCGAATGACTACATATTATGTGGTCATTATCGGGAATAAATGAACAGCATTTCTCATGCATGAGCATCCACATACCTCCCTTTGATGCAAGTACAAAATCAAATGCCATTTGATTTTGGAGTACTACTGCATGCATGCCACTCAGCTCATGAGTAATCACATTAACAGTTTCAAATATTGTGTTGCTTAACACTTCTAAAAGCTTAGAGAGTTTTCTCAGCTCCTAAATTGATTTTACAGTCTATAAGCAGGTAAAATACCAATCCCAGAAATAACATCATCACCGAGGTCCATATGAAAAAGTCCTTTAAAAGCTGCTTTTTCAAAATCATGATAATAAATCCACAAAGCCTCAGTCTTTCCAATTGAATTTTTTACAGCCTGAGTATCTCATATATTATGAATTTTACCACTTAATAAATAAGCACCTATCCAGACATGTCTAAGGGTCAGCTCCCAGTGTTTTCTCTTGTCTACCTGATGAATCTGGGCATCTTGGGGCAATGCAGCAATTGCATCATGTACACAGACAACCCTCTCCTCCTACCAACCAACACTACAACCTGTGAGGCATGCACTTATATAACCAAACTGGAAGCAAAGCTCTCTTCACCCAAGAATGGACTAGACAGTCAAGAGGAGAAGGTAAACACTTGCACCACACTCATCACATAGTCCCTCAAAACCTACACCACCAAAACACACACATAGAAACACAAAACACACACCTACATTCACAGAGGCTCTCAAATAAAATCTACCCAAGCAACAGGGACTTCCAAAGCAGAAACGCAAGCAACCTCCACCCCCCCCAACACAACCCAAATGACACATAGCCCACAAACTTAGTGTGTCACTCAACCATAGCCTATAAGGCATAACAACGTACCCAACACTCTAGTCATAGGTGACTCTATAGTCAGGCACACTGATGTTCCACTCACCAGGCTCAGCTGCCTGTCAGGTGCCAGGATCCACCACATAACGCATGCACTCAGGTCACTCCACAGCAAGTACAAATATGACTCTGTCATTGTCCATGTTGGTGTGAATGACCTGAGACATACCTCCCTGGACTACATGAAAAGACACAGGGAGGAGCTTTCTGATCTTGTAGCCCAGGCAGGTATGACCCTAGCCCTGAGTAGCATCCTGCTATCACCCAGAATGATACCACAGTACAAAGACAACATGATTGACTTCAACAATTGGCTAAGCTTCTGGTGTCATTCTAAGGGGATCCAGTATCTGTCTGCCTGGGATGACATGATCGACAAACCATGATGCTTTGCCAGAGATGGCCTGCACCTGTCGCCCTTGGGATTCTGGATACTGGCTAAGGCTCTTGCCACCCCTATAGTGCCTTTTTTAGGCAAGATTCAAATGACAAATTCACCACTGTCACAGGTACAAGCAAGCAAAATCTGAGGGTAATGCTACTTAATGCTAGAAGTCTAAACCTCAAAATGCACTCACTCAAGGCACTCCTTAAAATGGAGAACATTGACATCTGTGCAGTGACAGAGACCTGGTTCAAGGCTCCAGAGAGGACCCCTGCATTACCAGGCTATAATTCATATCACACCTATCGGCCACCTAACCTGGACCGAAGCACTAAAGGTGGAGGCGTGTCCATATTCATTAAGGATATCCACACCTCCAGGCTAGTTGCTCAGCATAATGCATCTGAGATTATCCAAGTGCAACTAACTCTGGGCAAGACCGCAATGCAAATTGTAGCTTGCTACAGATCCCCCACCATGCACCAGGATTTCACTCCTCATTTCTTGATTCACTGGAAAATATTAGGGTACAACCTAACACCCTAATAATGGGTGAATTCAACTACCCCACCATTAACTAGGAAAACTACTCATGTACCAACTCTTGTGTTCAACGTTTTCTGGAATTCATAAATTCCAATGCCATGGATCAAGTTATCCACACCCCCACAAGGGGCAACAATATCCTAGACCTGGTCATTACCAACATGGGCAACCGGTGTTCCACAAAAGAGGTCAATTCCTCGTTGGTCAGATCTGACCACAAGCAAATCACCCTAGACATCCACATCCCACCCCCACCCCCCATTAGGGAAACCACCGTAAAAAAATTTCTCCAAAGCCAACTTCACGCTTCTTAAGACAGAAGTGGCAAACTTCACGACACCCATGCTGATGGACAATAGAGATACAACTCCTGAATCGTATACAATTGCACTTTATAAGCACTTACATGAGTGCATGGATCGTGCATTCCCTAACAGAACCACGGTGCTATCGTCCAAAAAAGGAAGCCAATCTGGTGGTCCCCTGCTATAAACAAACTCTACAACAGAAGAAAGAAACTGTTGCTAAAAAGAGTAAAATCTCATGACTGGAGGAACTCCGTGGTCATCCTCAGTAAGAAGCTGAGATCCTTCATAAAATCCTCCAAAGCTAGTTACAAAAACAAAATTGTCACTGATTCTAAAGACAACCACAAAGCATTCTATAGCTGTGTCAAGAATCTCACTGGCAACACTCAGATCTGCTCTGAGTTACAGCACAATGGCAATAAATATACAGAACCAACTGATATTGCCAACATCCTGGCAGATAGGTTCATTGCTAACTTTACCCCTCTCTCATCCCCTAATGGGCCCATCTCTATACCGGAAAAATACAAAGTACCTGTAATCACGGCTGCACAGGTAAAAAACACACTCTCCAAAGCCAAGAACACAGCATCCATGGGACCTGACAACATCCCAGGCTGCTTTCTACATGAACTACAGAATGAACTGGCACCCCACCTAAGTACCATGTTCAATCATAGCCTCACCTCAGGCTTTGTGCCCACTGAATGGCACACATCAATGGTTATCCCACTCCACAAAGGGGGAGCCACCACGGACCCCCAGGAACTACTGCCCCATTAGCCTGATGAGCCTGGTCTGCAAGGCTATGGAGCATATCATCATGGAACTTATAAACAATGACATTGGTAATCTCCAAACTCTGAACCCTACCCAGTTCAGGTTTGTAAAAGGCAGAGCATGTCTTCTAAACATGATAGACTTCTTTGAAGAGGTCACCAAAGCCGTAGATGAGGGTAAGGTGGTTCACACAGCCTATCTAGATCTCACCAAGGCTTTTGACACCATCCTCCACTCTGGAATTATAGCCAAACTCACTAAACTAGGTATAAATCCCTATGTCACAAGATGGGTTGCCAACTGGCTCACTGACAGAACCCACACTGTCAAAGTAGCAGACTCTAAATCCAACTTCAGACCAGTGACAAGTGGAGTAGCACAGGGTTCAGTCCTAGGTCCTCTCCTGTTTGATATCTACTTCTCTGAAGTACAGGCTAACATAGAAGGTCTTTTGCTAACAAAGTTCACAGATGACTGCAAACTAGGAGTCATAATCAAAACTCCTAACGATGTGGCTATCCTACAAAAGGGCCTCACTGAAACAGATGCCTGGTGTCAAAGCCATGGCCTAAAGCTCAATGCCAAAAAGTGCATTGTCATCCCTTTTGGTAAAAACTCTGTACCCATGAACTACCACATAGGCCGTAGTCTACTTAACACTGAAAGTGTGATAAGAGACCATGCGACACAGGTGGACAGTAGTCTCTCCTTTAATAATCACATCGCCACAGTAGTCAGGAAATCCTTCTACATGGCACACCTCATCACAATAGGTTTCTCATCCAGGAAAAAAGAGGTCATTGTTCCCCTCTACTCATCACTCATTAGACCCATTATAGAGTACAATGCCCCTTTTGGTATGTACCTCACAAGACATCTACAACAACTGGAAAGGCCACAGAAATACCTCAGAAACAGATGCCCTACACAGACCATCTAAAAAAACTCCACCTTTACTCCATCGCATATCGCCTACTCAGAGGCGATCTCTGCCTAACATACAAAGCTATGTCAAACCCAGAGCTGTTGGACATGCTCCACGTAAAGAAATCCCAATCCCTCTGAGCTACACACTCTAGGGACCTAAACCTTGTCACCACAATAAACAGAACATGCTGGAGGGATAGATTCCTGTCCCAGAGACTTCCCATACTCTGGAACAAACTACCTATGTATATCAAACAAAACTCCTCATTAGCACTCATCAAGAAAAATCTTGATGATTGGATGGGAGATAGAAAATTCACCCCAGGGATCACTTCTGTGGCTCTGCTTGACAGGGGCACAGGAAAATAATTTTCTTGGTTGGCAAAAGCCAGGATACCATTTGGCTAGGCTTATATAGGCCCTAGGGCCAATATCCTAGTACCTACCTATGAACCTATGAACTGGGCAGGCAACTACATGACAAATGGCCAGAACTCTCCCAATATAACAACACCCCAACCAGTTTGCTGACAGCCAGGGATATGCTAAACTGCCACAAATAAAATAAAAGTCTTTCAGCATGACAATATTTTACTGCACTTCCACTATACATTCTTTGAGTAATATTGCATTTGCTCTGTGCAACCTCCACAGTCCCACTTTTTGCATAGCAAGTATAACCCTCGACAGTCACTGAAAGTGCAGCAATTTTATTAAAATATGTGACATTATGCCACAAAACATTTTTACCTAATACCACTGATAAAAAAATTGCCCTATATCAACTTTATTTACAGGTACTGGAAACAATGGGATACCTCCATCATAAGCAGTAGGTATGTGGGCACATACCCAACAGTTATTAACATTTAGAGTATTAGCATATATATTCAAAGTGGTATGAAATGTATTGAAATTTGGATGACAATGTACCGATTTCTGTCTAGATTTTATCAATTATTTTATTCTTCTGTTAAGAAATTGAACAGTACTTACAGTTCCAACAGGGATCAGGAAATGTGGTAGTAGAAGAACAAAAATAACAATTGCAGTAATTATGGTAACAATCAGACATGAATGGCGAGTTGAGCAGGGTCAGAGTGGGTTTTCAAATATGTCCAGGCACAAATTCATTTTGGAATGAATATCCCACTGCTGCACTCCAAACACGCTCCATAAAGTTTGCCATTGTAGTTTAGCTACCATGAGCGGCTCATGGTTGCCTGACTCAGAGAAAATGTCCCCTTCAGATGTCCTCACAGTATCAGTTGTTGGTTCAGTATTTTTCTTCTGCTGGTACGAGAGGAAACTGGTTTGTCGGCAGACAAGGCTGCAGAGGGTAGGTTGAAAGGAATGGGTTAGCTTCCCTCATTTGGGACTGCCTTTCGTACATGGGAGATATGGATCCATGTTGGAGACCCTTAGAGTCTAACGGTTGTAGCTGTGATGAGGAATGCCAGAAATTGGCCTTTCCATCGAGGCTGGAAGGCATGTCATCTGGAGAAGGAACAAACAAATATCCAATCTCCTAGGTTGACATCATGGGTTGCGTCAGGATCAGGCTGGAGCTGGGCAGAGATAACCTGTGAATGAATATGCTGCAAAACAGAAATAAGTTGTTTATAATAAGTAAGCATTGTTTCAACTACCTGCAGATCAAGATTTGCAGGTCTGGGTGTGGTTGGTATCCTTATAAGGTGTCCCATGAGGATTTCATGAGGGGAGAACTTTCTAGGTGCAATGATTGTACTGCAGATAGCAAATAAAACTAAGGGTAAGGCTTCTGGCCATTTTAGACTTGTTTCTAATTTTGCTAACTTGGCTTTCAAAGTTTGATTCATTCTTTCTACCATGTCTGAAGCCTGAGGTCTCTGTCGACAGTGATATTGCATCTGAATATTTAGAACTTTACAAATTTGTTGAATAATCTGACTTCTAAATGAGTATATCTATCTGACTGAATACAACATGGTATCCCAAAATAGGGTATAAACTCATAAAATCTTATTGGCCACTGAGGCCCCATCATTTTTGATGCATGGGTATACTTCTACCCAACCTGAGAAAACATCCATCAAAACTAGTGCATATTTAAACATTGCACACATTGGTAATTCTATGAAGTCACACTGTATACACCAAAAAGGTCCTCGTGGCTTTTTAATATGCTGTGTGGGAACAGTCACAGATTTAGAAAAATTAAATTTTAGACATAAATTACATGTTTGTACAATATGCTGATAAACTTCTGAAGTATAACGGGCATAGCAGTCAGTCAAAATCTGTCTTATTAAAGCATTTTTTCCCAGATGGGAAGGCAAATGGTAAGCCCATACCAATTGCGGTAAAAAAGTTTGTGATGCTACTAACCTTCCATCCAGATGGCATCAAAGTGAGTCCGGGGAATGACAGCAGCTGTCATGGATCCACCTTACCCTTTCAGAGTTGTCAGCTTGGTTCTGAAAAGACAATACTTCCTACAAAGTTACAGGTACATTTTCAACTTGAAGAGGCTGCAAAAAAGAAGCCTGAACAGGATTATTAAAAGCAGCCTGGTTGCCACTGTGTTAGCAAAGGTAATTTCCACTGATTCAAATGAGGTATCTGACCTATGAACAGCACAACAGTTATTTCCTTTGGGAGAAGCAGGACATTTAATAACTCATTTATACAAACTGCATTTTTAATTTTTGTCCCTGCAATGGTCAGATAACCTCTTTCTCGCCACATATTTCCAAAATCACGAACCACTCCACAGGCATATCCAGAATCACTGTACACAGTAACAGTCTTTCCCTGTGCTAGCTTGCAAGCGTCAGCTACTAATTCAACTACTTGTGCTGAAACATTTCCCTGTAAAAGCAACTGTCAATTGTCCATCTTCAGACAGCAAAACTGACTGTCAGTTTCCATCTTCAGACAGCAAAAGTGACTGTCAATTGACTATCTTCCCTTCTAATGCAAGATCCGTTAATGAACAAAATTAAGTCAGGATTTGGCAGAGGAATATCCTAGAGACCAGATCTAGGAGGAAGCACATTGTTAACAACAAAAACACAATCATGAAGTTCATGCTCATCAGCAGTAGATATAAGAGAGGCTGGATTCAAGGGAGAGCATCTAATAATTTGCAAAGGAGGATTATTAAGTAGAGCGTGCTCATATTTGGAAAGTCTAGAGGGAGAAAGCTATTGTGTTTTATTCTTTAATAACAAAGTATTAACAGCATGTGGATCTGCAACAAAAGTATCATGACCCAGAGTAAGTGCCGCTGGAATATCAACTAACTGGGCAGTTGCAGCTACAGCCGTTAGGCAAGGAGGAAGTGCAGCAGCCACTGGATCACGATTTGACTATAATAAGCAACTGGTTTAAAGACATAATTTCTTTTCTGCAATAATAATCCTAATGCTACCTTATTACATTCGCAACACAAAAGATAGAACACATTTGAATAGTCTGGCAGTCCTAATGCTGGAGGATTTGAAAGAAGTGATTTTAACTGAGTAAAAGCTTGTTCATGGCATGGTTGCCATGGAGGTGGCTTTGGGATGTCCTTTTTCAATGGTTCTAGTAAAGGTTTAATTATTTCAGCATAGTTGGATACCCACTGTTTACATCAGCCTGCTAAGCCAAGAGCTGCTCTAAGTTGTTTTACAGAAGTAGGTCTCAGAGCTGTTTGTATAGCTGTAATGTGATAGGGCAAAATATTCATGCATTTTTCAGAGACTAGATGTCCTAAATACTGGACTTGTGATTGCCAGAGCTGAAGCTTAGATTGGTTTACTTTAAATCATAACTCAGCTAGTTTAGTTAATAAAACAGTATCAGTCTGACAGTCAGTGAAAGAATTAGATGCTATGAGAAGATTATCTATGTACTGTACTAAGGCAGAACAACAAGGTAAATGTATTTTATCTAACTGTTTTTTTCATTTCCCTTGAAAACAAGGTGGGTGATTCTACATATCCTTAGGGTAAACATGTCCATGCCTACTGCTCTCCTCTATATGTAAACACAAACAAATACTGACTATAAGGATGTATTGGAATAGAAAAGAAAGCTGAGGGAATATCAATAACTGAAAAGATGGTAGCAGAAGGGGGAACTGAGCTAAGAATAGTTGCTGGGTTAGGTACTACAGGAAAAGCAGGCACAACTACTGCATTCACAGCTCTCAGATCTTGGACAAACCTATAAGTGTCTTTGCCAGGTTTCTTTACTAGCAAAACGGGTGTATTACAAGGACTCCTAGTAGGAATAATTATGCCTTATTGCAGCAATGTTGAAATAACAGTTTCAATTCCTGCTTTTGCTCCTGCAGAAAGAGGATATTGCACTACCATGGGCAGAGGTTCATGAGGTTTTAAAGTAATTTGTACTTGTGTAACATCTCTAATAAGTCCTACCTCATTTTCATGGGTTGTCAATAACAGCAAAAGAACTGTATTTAGTAATTCAACATCTAATAGTTATACAGGTTCTGTGTCAGTAAGGAAAGAAAAGAGCATTTCCGGATCCAAAACACCTGAAACAGCACACATCAGCATCACCAGAGTCTCATTGGGAACATTTAAATATATTTCAACAGATATACAGAATATTGTATATTGCAACTTACAGAGAAGATCTCTGCCTAAAAGATTAAGGGGTACAGAGGTTCCAATGAGAAAAGCATGTTGGTCCGTCAATAGTCCCAATTGAATGGGAACTGAAACTGTCTTGGGGTAGTCTAAAGAGACTCCTGATACCCCAACTCCTTGCACTGAGTTGCAGGACAAAGGGAGCTTCTTGGCTGCAGAAGCATTTTACATGGATCTAATTACTCCAGTATCTATTAGGGAATATTACTGTCTTGAACTTTAATGTTAATGAATGGTCCTTTCTGGTGTACAGGTATGAAAGGAAATAGCTGTGTTGCCAAGTTGGTGGCTGCCAAGGAGTGTTCCATGTAGGAGGCTGTTGTCTCACATTTTGGTGGACATTTTGCTGATCTCTGGCAGCTGATGATCAAATGGATTGTTAGACTGCATTGGCATGTCTACTGGCTGCAGAAAAGGACAATTGTCTCTCCAATGACCATTTTGTCTGCAATTAAAGCAAAGATTTGAATTTGATCCCTGTCCTTGTGAATTTGGGGTTTTATTAAAATTCTTAGGAAATGGTTCTTGATTCTGAGAAAGTCTAAATCTATTATGTCCCCTCTTCCTCCTGTATTTTCCCTCTATTTCTGGTAAACTGTCAGAGCTGTAAATTTAATCATTTTTCTTGTCGCTCCTATTGTCACTCTCATTTTTCATGAATAAGGGTGTCTGCTAGATACTGAACCTGATTAACAAATTCATGAAGCCCCAGACTTGGCCAAGTTAAACAAACATTTTTTAGCTGATCTCAAACGGGGGGGGGGGGGGGGGGGGGCAGTAAATCACTGGCAAAAGCAGCTGAGGGACCACATATTGCCAGACCTTCAGTAGGTTCTGTATTACCTGAGAAGGCTTCAAAGGCATCTGTCTTACACCGGAAATAAGATTTAATTGACTCATCCTCTCTCTCTGTGACTGCATGTATATGGGGCCAGTTAGGTACCAGTGGACAGACTGCAGTAAAAGCCTGTAATAAATGAGTCCCTAAAGTCCTGAAAAGCTTCAACGTCCATATGATAGGGAATAGGGCCTGGTATATTAGCATGATCCCAAATATGTTTAAATAGATCAGATGGAATGGATATGGCCATCACTGTTCTGAAATCCTCTAAAGTAGGATATTTTGATGGATTTGTTCTGACTAATGGGAGAAAGTCCAAAATAATTTGGAAATCAACCGTAGACCAAGGGCGTACCACATTTTTAATGGAAGAAGCAGCTTCATCTATGCCATGTGCTGGGTTTGGAAATTGTCCCAGAGGATGTAGGTGGGCAGTTGCAGTAACTACACTATCTCCCTCTTCCTCCGAGGAAGAATCATAATCATCTTTATTTGGATTAAATTTATCAGGACCAAAATAATCATCCCCATCTATAATTATTGCTAAGTGAGTAATAAACTTACATGAACATGGCTTTTGTCATTCAGGAAGAGAAGATAATACACCCTTTGTATATCACCTTGGAAAGATAACAAACATTTGAGGTAATTTAGACAAGTTATGGTCTAAAATAGAAGAAGTTTTAGTTTGGCTAGAGGAAGGAGGCAACTGAGGAGGTTGAATTATATGGCTAGTGGAGGTGGACAACTCAGAAGGTTGTCTTACTTGAGGAGGTGATGGACTAATAATCTCTGAGGTAGAAGAATAGATAGCAGAATCCTGCTGGTCAGGGGGAGATGGTAGTGCATTATAAGGTGGTGGTGGTGCAGTGGGTAAAACTAAGCATCAGATGACTAGCCACAGCTAACGTACTTTCTGAAGTTTCCTAAGGGAATAGAGCCTATAACCACTCTGTCCCTGAAAATCAGAATGTTGTAGACAATTAACTATCTTATTAGCTGCTTGTAACTGTGTTTTAAGTTTAGCTGTGTTATGTTTCAAACTATGAACTATAGAATCTTTTAATTTATCTTTAGATTCTACCTGCCATCCATTAAGAGCTGACCAGCAGCCAACAGGGACTTTATTACCTTTTTCTGTAAGTCTTTTTTGTAAGTTTAACAAAATAGTTTTATCAAAAGTACCTGCAGGAGGAAAAGTCAATTTGCCATCATTTTAATGAGCTCATGCCATTTATCCAAGTGCAGACAACAATCTTTGTTACAATTCTGAAATATGTGTCTTGCAGGAGTACCATACTCTGGTTCTTTTAAAATACCCACATTGTAAAGAAAACTTACAATTTTTAATACAAAACATAAAAAAGATATCTCATTCACATACCAACCCACATGCATACAAAAGCTACACTTACCTGCAGAAACCTGAAAGTCTGACAAGACAATGTTCCAAAGAGAAGTGTAGTTGTGAACTGACACTATGTAATAATATATGAACACAGTGGGATTAAATAAGACTAATGGTGATGAAGATCATTCTCTTGTAACAACTGATAGAGCAGATATTACTGAATTAGAGGCTGAAGATTCTTCAGATCTGATCAGAAAAGATATTCTTGTAATTGAAGATTCAGTTATTAGAGGAACTTTACTTACATTTGCAAAGAAGATAATGAACATCAAATAGTGTGTTTGCTGGAAGCAAAAACAGAGAATGTGAGACAGGCCTTAGAATGCCTTAATGTAAGGAAGTATGGATCTGTTGCTATTCATCTTGGTGCAAATAATCTCATTCACAAGGACTCTCTGACTGTTAGTATGGAACTTACAGCCCTCTTAGATTCATTGTTTGTACAGGTGTTAGGATATATTTTCAAATCACATATCAAAAGGGGAGTCAGATCACCACGAATGAAAAGATTTTTAGGGGTAAAATCCTACATGAAAAATGTCCCATTTTAAAATAGGGAAATGTGTAGAGCATCCAAGCCTAATTTTGGGCACATATATGTTCAGACAGGATGACATGCATTTGTCAAGATCAGGGAAGATAATTTTTTCAGCACATATTTCGCAATATTTGACAAACAAAAAAGCAGTATTTTTGCCAGGTTGAAAATTTAACAGTGCACAGATAGCAATATTTGATGCATCTGTGATGTTTGTTAATCGAGGAGGATTAATAATGTTTTTATTAGAAAATTTGCTACTTTTCTACAAGATTTATGTCGTTATTGTTTGTGAAACATGGTTAAAGAATGAAAACCAGTTCTGTCAGGATATAAATGTTTTTACTGTAAA
Source organism: Protopterus annectens (assembly GCF_019279795.1). NCBI lineage: Eukaryota > Metazoa > Chordata > Ceratodontiformes > Protopteridae > Protopterus > Protopterus annectens. The sequence goes on from NC_056728.1 coordinate 579,538,592, forward strand.
AGACATTCTAACAAAAAATCAGGTGAAGGTGATATGATAAGGATTTAAGATAATGGTTAGACCTGTGATCATTACATGCTTAATGATAAAAACAATTATGTAGATCAAGTACTGGGACAATAAAGACAACCCTGGAACATATAACAATTGTTGGAGTGTACAGACCAACAAAATCAAGTGCTAATGACCTAGAGGAATTCATACATTTCTTACATGAAACAAGAGGGAAGAATAATAATAGTGGGCAGGGACTTAAATTTACCAGAAACAGAACAGAATAATATTAATTCAACAACATTATTAAGGAAGTTATTTACAACATATGTTTAAGAACAACAATTGCTTCAAATTGTTAAATACCCTACTAGGGAATGGAACATACTAGACATTATTCATCTTCCTAATTAATTTACTGTTAGTTCATGTCAAGTTTAAACACAGTTGATGTGCTGCAATCATGGGGTAATAAAGGTTAATTTGCTCTTGAAAATTCTGCTAAACTGAAATCTAAACCAATACACAGACGATTAATAACATAGGTTTACAGTTTCATAGGTGTTTACTGGGATAATGACCACAAGGGCCTTTCTATGTCTAGCCATGCATCCCAAATCTCTGACAAGTTGTGGTACTCTTGAGTAAGCAGGGGCTTGGGAGATGAAACATTTACAAGAAGGGTCCTGGAAGATGAACCATTTGCCAGCTGCCTGTATGGATTAGAGACATAGATGGCAAGCCAGGGATAAATTTCCTGTTCCCCATACAATTGCCCAAGTTACACTTGAATTGGGTTAGGGAGGAAATCTGCTTCACATGGATGGAGATCCTATTCCAGAGACAGCGTAATCTCTGAGATACATATCTTTCTATCCAGCAAGTCTTATTTATACCACAGGCAAGGTTTAAGTCTTTAGAATAAGAAATTATGCTGCTGTTTGTTTTGTTTATATGCAGGATGTTCATCAGAGTGGGGTCTGGCAATGCCCTGTATGCCAGGGATAGGTTTCCCCTCAGCAGCCTGTAGGAGACAGAATACAGGAATAGGGCATTGAGACAGTCTGCATAGGACATTTTTCTTATGCCCTGTATTCTATTAGTTAGGAACTTCTGTGAACATTCCAGCTGTTGGATATGCCTGGTTAGCTACATACCAAAGGAGGCATTGTACTCAATGACAGGTCTAATCAATGCCAAATACAGTGGAACAATGACTTCCTTGGAACTAGATGCCATGCCTTTGTTTATAAGTTGAGCAACATAGAATGATTTCCTTACGACTGAAGACACACAGTGGCCAAAGGCTAGATTACTGTCTATGCATGTCCCTAAGTCACTGACTACTGGGTCAAATCAAAGGGGTGTGTTGTCAATATGACAGTTACCAGAGGTGGATGACTTCCTGAAGGATACTATTATGCATTTATTTGCATTTAGTTTTAGTCCATGGTTCTGACACCAGGTGTTTGTCTGTGTCAGCCTCCCTGGAGAACATTTATGTTGGTGTGGGATTCAATGACAGCTCCTAATTTCCTGTCATCTGCAAATTTAGTCAGCCAGAGACTACTGACATTGGCCTTGACTTCAGAAAAGTAAATGCTGAAAAGCAGTGGTCCAAGGATTGATCCCTGAGGGACTCCACTTGTGAGTGGCCTTTTGTAGAGGTGGGCTCCCCAATTTTAACTTCCTGGGTCCTGTCTGTGAGCCAGTTGGCTATCCACCGGGTGACATACAGGTTTGTATCTAACCTCCTGAGTTTTTCAACAATGCCTGAGTGGGGAATTGTGTTAAATGCCTTGTCCATGTCAAGGTAGGCAGCGTGATCCATTTTACCCTCATCCATTGCTTTGGTGACATTCTCAAACAAGTCCACCAGGTTGGGTAGGCATGACCTGCCTTTTATGAAACCAAACTGGGTTGGGTCCAGTGTCTGGAGGTCTACTATATCATTATTGATCATTTCCATGATAATTCTTTCTATGGCTTGGCATATAAGACTAATAAGACGTATGGTATGTAGTTTCCAGAGTTTATACAGAAGCAAAACAGTCACTAGCTGCTCTTTTGCCTTGCCTTTAACCCATTAAGCTGCCTGCTTAACAGATAAGGTCATGGCTATAATTTGGCTGATAGAAAGCAATAAACTGTAAAGGCTTCTTATCTTCTCTTTGTAGATGGTTTAAACTTGTATAGCTCATCAGATGAGGAACTGAAAGCACAACAGCAAGTAATCAAAACTTTTTCAGATGATATAAGAATCCCTGGGATTAATGAAGCTCGGTGCAAAGACAGTTCTAGCCTTGAAAAGTATAATGTTGGAAGAAAGCTCAGCGTTCTAGATGGAACTGCTGTGTCAATGTTGTTACTGCTGGCATACCAAAAGAAGACAAAATCCAAGGTCCATAAACGCTGAGATGTAATTTATTAATACAAGTACATAAAAAACGTCTTAGCTTTTAATATTCTATTCAAATTGAATTCTTCCTGGGTGGTCAAGTTCTTATTAATACTACTAGCCCTGTTGTATTCGGTAAAAGCGTTCCTGATGTCATTTTCGGTTACTTTCTCAAAAATAGCAACACCCTCATACATAGGTGGATTATAGATACTAGGCTTTACCAATTTGCTACCGTTGTTGTTAATACCCCACGAATTACCTTGGTATAAAATTTTCAAGTTCAACTTTCGAGTAAACAATTTCAGGTCTAAAATTGTGTTGACCAAATTGCCCCTCCTGCATGGTACGAAACTAAAACCTTTCGAAAACAAATCCACACATTCTTCATCAAAGGGTTGGCTTGTGTAGTTATATAATTTAAAATCCCCTTTATTATTGGTCACAATTTTAGGTTTACAAAACAAACTACGTCCCCCCTCATTGTCCAGTTGAATTCTATGGTCTTGTAAACCTACGTGATTGTCAGGCACCGTAGTAAAAACTTGGTCGGTTGGAGTCAAAACATGGTCATTGCTTAACATATTTTCATCAACTGTCAACAAATGCCCTTCCATATTGTACATTGATACATCAAGCAATGAATTATTACCATCGTCACAAGTTATGCCCAGTGAATTGCCAAAAGTACAAATTACAAAGTTATCATTGTCTTCACCATGCAATGCATTGATCTCATTCACTTGCCGTGATTGCCCACATGAGCCACATACACAATCGTTGCTTCCAGTGTTAACCTGTTGAAAGTAATTAGTGTCTAAGTCAACAAAGTCATGTATATCTGAAACCTGTATGTCAAAAGACGTTCGTTGCTCGTCACTGGCGACTGGAGTTGAGTCGCAAACTGTGTTGCATGAACCCGTGCATATGCGGAAGTCAAAAAATTATTACAGTTATCCAGGCTGCCTTGTATATTGTTGACTACATTCAGGGCACCAACGGGAACATCTTCCCCTAACCCCATGATGTTAAAGGGAATGTCCAATATAGTCCCTATCACATCTGTAAAAGATTCGACATGCCCACACGTGCAGGAATCGTTCGTATTCCCCAATTGTGTAATGTCAAGGTCAATACTTAACTGGTAATTAGAGAACTTACCAAATACCTCTTCCCGAGGGACGCCAACGGCTACTTGCGCGCCCCCCACACGTTTTTTTGCTGCTGTTGTTGTGGCTGTGGAAAATAGACCCTCTTGTTTGGATCAAAATCCCTCCTCGGTCGTGTCCCTAGGTATTCACCTTCCTCTTCTACTTCATGTAGATGCTGCCCTCTTATCCGCTTGGATCTTCTGGGACCTTCACCTTCCACCGAACCTTCTTGCCGATCGCTGTAAACTTCCGAATGTGGGGGGGAAGTGATGTCATCCAATTCATCCATACGGTTCGTGCTGACTTCCGATCTGCCGTTGTTGTGGCCACAGTGTACTGGTTTAGATTTGGGATATACCAGTCCCGATGCATACACTTTCTTATCCCTCTGGATCTTTTTTTGTTTTTTGTCATAAATGACATTGCAGCTGTGTTCCACTTCCTTGATTACATTAATGTAATTAGTATAATATTGATCAAAGAGTAGATCTTGACTAATAAGGTTATTAAGATCATCCAGCTCTACTAAAAGTAATTCGATTTTTTTGTCATTATGGGCAATCATGATTTCCATTATTTCTAGCCCCGTTTTGTTAAATAACTCGTGCAAGTCTTTAAGCATATCGGGATCGTGTTCACTTCCGTTGGGATATCTCCACAATCTAAGTCCTTTAGGTACAAGCCCTAATTCAATATTCTTGCGTAAGTAACCGTTCTCCATCTGTGTTCTCTTTAGTTTGAACATTTTAACCTCAAAAGTTCGTAGCCAATCTCTCATATTTCCCTCCAACCTGTGAGCAATAATCTTAGGGGCAGGAACATTAGAGTTGAATAAATACTGATTTTCCTTCCACGATTCACTACGTTTCAACTCCACTTGTTCCCTGTTACACCTGGAATTACTAACATGACCACCACTGTTGTTGGCGTTGTGAACAGACGCTATGGGTTGCGGCAGAGGGGTTGCTTGTGTAAGCGGTAACCCCAAGCTTGCTGTAATGTCCATACTGGCGTTGGAAGTTGCCATCAATTTCTGTATTAGTGCTGTGTGCAACTTAAGCTGCTCGTTCATTTCTTTAAGCAGCACTCCCACTTCGAGCGCACCGCTTTCTTCCTCCATGTCCAAACAGCCAAAACCAAGAACCAAAATACCTCAAAAAGTATAATGTTGGAAGAAAGCTCAGCGTTCTAGATGGAACTGCTGTGTCAATGTTGTTACTGCTGGCATACCAAAAGAAGACAAAATCCAAGGTCCATAAACGCTGAGATGTAATTTATTAATACAAGTACATAAAAAACGTCTTAGCTTTTAATATTCTATTCAAATTGAATTCTTCCTGGGTGGTCAAGTTCTTATTAATACTACTAGCCCTGTTGTATTCGGTAAAAGCGTTCCTGATGTCATTTTCGGTTACTTTCTCAAAAATAGCAACACCCTCATACATAGGTGGATTATAGATACTAGGCTTTACCAATTTGCTACCGTTGTTGTTAATACCCCACGAATTACCTTGGTATAAAATTTTCAAGTTCAACTTTCGAGTAAACAATTTCAGGTCTAAAATTGTGTTGACCAAATTGCCCCTCCTGCATGGTACGAAACTAAAACCTTTCGAAAACAAATCCACACATTCTTCATCAAAGGGTTGGCTTGTGTAGTTATATAATTTAAAATCCCCTTTATTATTGGTCACAATTTTAGGTTTACAAAACAAACTACGTCCCCCCTCATTGTCCAGTTGAATTCTATGGTCTTGTAAACCTACGTGATTGTCAGGCACCGTAGTAAAAACTTGGTCGGTTGGAGTCAAAACATGGTCATTGCTTAACATATTTTCATCAACTGTCAACAAATGCCCTTCCATATTGTACACTGATACATCAAGCAATGAATTATTACCATCGTCACAAGTTATGCCCAGTGAATTGCCAAAAGTACAAATTACAAAGTTATCATTGTCTTCACCATGCAATGCATTGATCTCATTCACTTGCCGTGATTGCCCACATGAGCCACATACACAATCGTTGCTTCCAGTGTTAACCTGTTGAAAGTAATTAGTGTCTAAGTCAACAAAGTCATGTATATCTGAAACCTGTATGTCAAAAGACGTTCGAACACAGATGGAGAACGGTTACTTACGCAAGAATATTGAATTAGGGCTTGTACCTAAAGGACTTAGATTGTGGAGATATCCCAACGGAAGTGAACACGATCCCGATATGCTTAAAGACTTGCACGAGTTATTTAACAAAACGGGGCTAGAAATAATGGAAATCATGATTGCCTATAATGACAAAAAAATCGAATTACTTTTAGTAGAGCTGGATGATCTTAATAACCTTATTAGTCAAGATCTACTCTTTGATCAATATTATACTAATTACATTAATGTAATCAAGGAAGTGGAACACAGCTGTAATGTCATTTATGACAAAAAACAAAAAAAGATCCAGAGGGATAAGAAAGTGTATGCATCGGGACTGGTATATCCCAAATCTAAACCAGTACACTGTGGCCACAACAACGGCAGATCGGAAGTCAGCACGAACCGTATGGATGAATTGGATGACATCACTTCCCCCCCACATTCGGAAGTTTACAGCGATCGGCAAGAAGGTTCGGTGGAAGGTGAAGGTCCCAGAAGATCCAAGCGGATAAGGGGGCAGCATCTACATGAAGTAGAAGAGGAAGGTGAATACCTAGGGACACGACCGAGGAGGGATTTTGATCCAAACAAGAGGGTCTATTTTCCACAACCACAACAACAGCAGCAAAAAAACGTGTGGGGGGCGCGCAAGTAGCCGTTGGCGTACCTCGGGAAGAGGTATTTGGTAAGTTCTCTAATTACCAGTTAAGTATTGACCTTGACATTACACAATTGGGGAATACGAACGATTCCTGCACGTGTGGGCATGTCGAATCTTTTACAGATGTGATAGGGACTATATTGGACATTCCCTTTAACATCATGGGGTTAGGGGAAGATGTTCCCGTTGGTGCCCTGAATGTAGTCAACAATATACAAGGCAGCCTGGATAACTGTAATAATTTTTTGACTTCCGTACATAGTACGGGTTCATGCAACACAGTTTGCGACTCAACTCCAGTCGCCAGTGACGAGCAACGAACGTCTTTTGACATACAGGTTTCAGATATACATGACTTTGTTGACTTAGACACTAATTACTTTCAACAGGTTAACACTGGAAGCAACGATTGTGTATGTGGCTCATGTGGGCAATCACGGCAAGTGAATGAGATCAATGCATTGCATGGTGAAGACAATGATAACTTTGTAATTTGTACTTTTGGCAATTCACTGGGCATAACTTGTGACGATGGTAATAATTCATTGCTTGATGTATCAGTGTACAATATGGAAGGGCATTTGTTGACAGTTGATGAAAATATGTTAAGCAATGACCATGTTTTGACTCCAACCGACCAAGTTTTTACTACGGTGCCTGACAATCACGTAGGTTTACAAGACCATAGAATTCAACTGGACAATGAGGGGGGACGTAGTTTGTTTTGTAAACCTAAAATTGTGACCAATAATAAAGGGGATTTTAAATTATATAACTACACAAGCCAACCCTTTGATGAAGAATGTGTGGATTTGTTTTCGAAAGGTTTTAGTTTCGTACCATGCAGGAGGGGCAATTTGGTCAACACAATTTTAGACCTGAAATTGTTTACTCGAAAGTTGAACTTGAAAATTTTATACCAAGGTAATTCGTGGGGTATTAACAACAACGGTAGCAAATTGGTAAAGCCTAGTATCTATAATCCACCTATGTATGAGGGTGTTGCTATTTTTGAGAAAGTAACCGAAAATGACATCAGGAACGCTTTTACCGAATACAACAGGGCTAGTAGTATTAATAAGAACTTGACCACCCAGGAAGAATTCAATTTGAATAGAATATTAAAAGCTAAGACGTTTTTTATGTACTTGTATTAATAAATTACATCTCAGCGTTTATGGACCTTGGATTTTGTCTTCTTTTGGTATGCCAGCAGTAACAACATTGACACAGCAGTTCCATCTAGAACGCTGAGCTTTCTTCCAACATTATACTTTTTGAGGTATTTTGGTTCTTGGTTTTGACAGTTCTAGCCTTGCACTGAGCATCCTCCTTAGAGATGGTGCAGCAGCACCATATGAATATTTATGAGGGTACGCTGCTGCACCCTCTACATGCACAGGAAACATGTGCGAGTGCAGGGGGTGTGTTTAAGCATGGCACAGAGGCTTAAACATACTCCCACAGTTGCCCAACCTACAATGCTTACTATTAGAGCCTGCCTCTAATAGTAAGCAATTAATTCAGTGTCCGTGGATACTGAAATGTATGCAAAGCATACAAGAGTGTCCATGAACACTGAAATAAAATCAAAGGAGTAAACACACAAGCACGTAGTTGAATGCTGAGCCCCCATCTCTAGAACTATTACATTTAAATTCCCCATGTCCCTATTTTACATTTGTATTTCTTCGTCATTTAAAGTGTAAGTGAAGTGCAGCATGTTTGCACATCGCTGCCCTTTGCTTAGCGTAGCTTACACGTCAAAGTCATCCAAATAGAAAAAAAAACATGCAGAATCAATGTTAATATCAATAGTGTAGTAGTTAGAGCATCCGCCTAATGAACAGGCATTCACGGTTCAAGTCCCACTGCAGCGCATCTTATTTTCCATGTGGAATGTGTATATGAATATATTTTTAAATATTTTTGCTGTATAACCTACATAATAACATGTAAATGTGAACTGGAGTACTGCATTAAATGTTTAATTAATTTAATTTAATTAAAGTGGTAGTGTCATAATGAATAAGGCACTAGTAAGCAGGTTTAAGCACAAATAAGCAGTAGTAAACATATATAAGTACTAGTAGGCATGTTTAAGTGCATTTGTGTGGGTGTAAGCAGTGCCTACACACATTAAGCATAGTAGAAGCTAACTGAATTTAAGAAACTGTAATCGGAAGTTAGCACTGCTTACCGTTGTGCAAACCCGCAAACACCCACTCACAACTGCTTAAAAGTGCTTTAATCACTCTGTATCCAATGGCCCGTGTTCTGCCCAGCAACAAAATAAATGGCCTCTGCAAAGCTCAAATCCAGGAACCTGCACACCACAGCCAATGTGATTTATCACTAAGCCATGACAGATATACATAAATCTGATGTTATCACAAACATATCATCCAGCACAGTCATGCAACAGCATAGGAAATGTATATAATTATGTAGATGTATGTGCATGTGTATGTACAGATAAAATATATATATATATATATATATATATATGAAGAATGAACGTCGTGACAATAAAGCATACAAAAAAAATGAGAAGGAAAAAAAACAGCAACTCCTGTATTATTTAGTGCTGTCATCTTACGTCATACCAAGCTGGCCAGAGGTGAGCAAATCACTGCTTCTCAAACCATAGGCAGGATACTACCAGTGGGAGTAACATTGTCGACTTGCTAAGTCTACCTTATAAACAATTACAGGGTAGTCCTTGGTGGGACTACCCAAAAATTGCAGGTTGTTTGGACTTCCGACTATTACACAAGCCAGGGCAGGTATGTTCAAGGACTAAAAGGTTGGGAGAGCCTGATTATACATGGGTTGAGACAACATACATGCATGGTCCCTAGCGCTGGGGAGAGGGCACTGTGTGGAGGTGTGTTATGGCTGGGATAGCAACTGAAGAATGGATGGTTTGCATGTATGTGGAACTCGATTGGGGTGGAGGAACCATGGGTATGAAATTATGGATCCAGGAGTGTCAGGGTTGAATGGCGCTTTTGCAGACATAAATAACATGAAAGTGCCCCTATAAACCTTGACAGTAGATAGAATAATTGGTTGTGCATAATCATAAATGTAATAAGTTCATAGGTAAGTACTAGGCTATCTGCCCAAGGGCATTTATAAGCCTAGCCAAGGTGTGTTGGCTTACACCGCCCCAGTGATCAATTTACTGAGCCTCTGTCAAGCAGAGATATTGAACTGATCCTGGTATGTCCCAATCTTTGCCCTCCCCCTATTATATTTGGCTTTGGCTAGACTTCTTACATTAAGAGGTTGAGAGGTATGATTCTCGTGTATGCTTAGTTGTGTTGTTTGGCCTCTAAGGCTCAAGTCATGACTGAATGGAGTCCTGACTCGGAACAGTCTGCATACTCGGTTAACAGATGTTAAATAAATAAACATTTATGTATAGTTCATTACAGAAATGACGGTGCCCCTCTTCTCTGCACTGTGGCTTATATATCCCGACTCAATATCATGCAAAATGCATGGCTTTTGTAACAGTGCAGGCCTTTTTTTTTTTTGCGACATTTTGCAGGATTTTGATGGGATATAAAATTCCAAGGCTAAATTAGTTGTTGTTATGTTTCCGTTGCATATTGCAGTACTATAGTATTAGAGTTACGAGAAGATAGAGGAAAGGGATGACTCTGCAAAAATTCAAAAGTGTGTTATGTTTGATGTTAGTGCTGTTCTCAAAAAAATAAAATGCGCGGACTTTCTCATTATGAAATAGTGGAATCATTCCTGTGATTTGCCAGCTATGTCAATGCCAATCACTAAACCGGTCTTATTTGTAATATAATTATTAGTTTTCATGTGTAACATGTACGTTATCATATAGTCTTAGTTATTAATTTATTGTAGGGTCTTCTTAACTGGAGTAACGAAGTAATGAAGTATAGAGTCTAATCTTGAAATAAAGACATGAGTGTCCCAGGTGGGACAACCCAAAAATTGGGAATAGTGTCCTACTGGTAACTCATTGCACCAATGTCTGTGGACTAAAAGTTTGGGATGTCTGAGGATATGTGGATTGAGTCAACACATGGCATGGTTACAGAGGAGTAGGGAGTGACCAGTGTGTAGTGGTGTGGACACACCGTATTCCCAACTGGAGAATGGATGGCTGTTGTATCAGTGAAGTTTTGGGGTGGGTGTTTGGGGAACTAGGATCCATGGGTATATGGGTATATACGCAAATGAAGCAGAACAGCAATAGTGTAATGGTTAGAGCATCCATCTAATGAACAGACATTCCCATTTCGATTCCGACTACAACACATACCATTTTCCACTGGAAATCATCTGTATATGAACATATTTTGACATCTGTTTGCTGTATAACATGCATAATAACAATTAAATGTAAACTGGAGTGAAGTGCCAGTGTCATAATGAATAAGGCACTAGTAAGCAGGTATAAGCATAAATAAGCAGTAGTAAGCATATGTAAATACTAGTGAGTGTGTTTGCGCTTCAGGAAGCAGTGCTAACAGCCAGTTACAGTTTCTCATACTCAGCTTCTAGATTACTTAACCTGTGTAGGCAGTGCTAACCCCCATGCAAATAGGCTGAAACCCACCCACTTCTGCTTAAAAGTGCTTACTTCTGCTTATCCCTGCACGAACAGGTGTAGACATGCTTATTGCAGGAAGGTGGTGAAAAAGGGGCACAAAGAGGGAAAGACAGTAGGCAAGATAGCTAGGGATGTGCAGGAAGGGTGTAGGGGAGGTCCATACCTGTCCATTTCTTCTACAAATGTGCTGGTGCCCGGTGCCACCTGCATTGATAGCATGATGCAGGTATTCCCTGGTGTCAGTGGCATCTGTCCATACAGGGCATGTGTGTAAGGCATTGTATGTCTTTTGTGGATCAAATTTGATGGCACCACATATGTTTCAGGCGTCCGGTGGGGAACATAGTGAAGGTGCATTGTCCGCAATGATGTGCCTATTGTACCAGTGGACAGGGTGCCATGCCCTCTGCAGCCCACTGCAATCACACCATGCTTACTATCTGTTAACAATATGCAGGGTACTAGGAATTTAGTGGCAGTCTTCTAGGCAAGTGTGTTTCTGTTTGAGACATGGGTTCAGACTGTATTCTGGGTAATATTAGGGTTGCTTACTTTGTTCAACAGGCCTTTTATCAGATGTAGGGTTATGGCTTGTCAAGCCAGTCTCTTGGCTGACTGAAATCTGTAATCCTCGTCAGGTGGACATTGTGACATATAATATGGCCACCATACAGTAAAAGTACAAAACCCACTCTTCAACAAGTCCAGTTGTTAGACACTCACAGCCACCTCCACAAAAGATATGACTGAGAAACACACACACACCTGTCATGTCTTGGAATAGAAGTCCTATCATCACACTACAACAATACACAGTTATAGCATGCGCTATAGAGATCACTGGGCTACAAGGTTCCCAGACATGTATTTCCAGGTGGGTGACATCAGCAGCCTAATCCTGAATGCCTTGGCAAAGTTGGGTATGTGAATTGTATGGAGTGTGATTGCCTGAGTAGAGAACAATGCTTTTTAGAGTAGAGACAGACGGACGAACACAAACACACACACACACACACACACACACACACACACACACACACACACACACACACACACACACACACACACACACACACACACACACACACACACACACACATGCACACACACACGCACACACATGCACACGCACACAGTTGCCAGGTCTGGGATTAGAACACCTAAGTAACTACTTTATCACACGGTACAGAGATTATTGGATTACAGCATCCCCAGAGGTGTATTTCTAGGTGAGTGAAATCAGCAGGATCGTCAAAGTAGGGCCAATGAATTGGAGTGAGTATGACTAGCCAAACATTCAGTGCTCTCTACACAGGCATAGGAACAGATACAAAAGTATCCACAACTCCCATGTGTGGGACTAAAACCCCTACCAGAGCTCTATATCACACTACAGCATTACACTGTTATAGCATGCACCACAGGGTTTGCTGGAGTACTCGTTTCCCCAAAGGTGTACTCCCCAGTGATTGACATCAGCAGGATTGCTAATGTAGGGCATTTGAATTGTATTGAGTGTGACTAACCTAAATTCCAACAATTAGTCTGTATGCATTAACCGCTGTCCTGGCCGGACCAAAATAACCCACCTTTGCAGGTCATGAACCCAGGACCCTGTACATCATAGTCACAGTAACTAACCACTAAGCCATCACAACAGTACATGAGGCTGAGGTTTCACCACAGTGATCCCATTATATGCTAATCAAAGTGAACATGTAAAAGGAATGTAGAGGACCTCTCCAAAGCCAACTTCATGTTACTCAAGGCAGAAGTGACAATGTTTGTGACACCCATGGAGACAGGAGCTGACAGTTCTACTGATGAATCCTGCACTAAGGTACTGTATGAGCACATCCACTTGTGCATGATTCCTGACATCCCACTTAGAACCACAACGCTCACCTCCCAAATAAGCAAGTCAATCTGGTGGTCTCCTGCCATTAACACAGTATCCAACAGAAGGTAGACACTGTTGAAGCAAAAATGATAATCCAAAGATGCAATCAGCTCCCTTACCAGCCACAGTAAGACATTGAGATCCCTCAAGGAATCCTCCAAAGCTGGTTATGTAACTAAATTTACCACGGATTCCATAGACAACCACACCGCATTCTATAGTTATGTCCAGAATCTAACTGGCAATGCTGAGAAGTGCTCTGAGCTACAACAGAATGGCATTACACAGACTGCTCCCATGGATTGTGCCAATATCCTGGCAGATTGGTTTAGTGCCACAGTCACCCCCCCTCTCTCACCCCCAAAAGGGCCCATGGCAATATGAACTGAGTTCCAATGGCCAGTAATCACGGCCACACAGGCAGAAACCGCACTATTCACTGCTAAGAATACATCATCCATGGGACCAGACTGTCATGTGTAATCATAACCTCGCATCAAGCCTAGTGCCCACTGAGTGGTGCACAGCTGCAGTTATCCCAGTCCACAAGGGGGGATCCACCTTGGATCCCTAAAACTACTGTCACATCAGTCTAACGAGCCTGATCTGCATTGTCATGGAATGCATTATCAGGGAGGTTTAGAACACAGACATTTAACACTGGACCCCACACAAATTGGGCTCATGGAGAGCCACTCTTGCCTCCTGAAACCGATTACCTGCTTTAACTCAGTCTGCATAGCTGTTGAAGAGTGTAAGGCAGTGCACAATGCCTATGTGGACCTCGCCAAGCCCTTCAATACCATACACCAGTCTGGAAACATAGATTAACATACCAATCTGGCCATACATCCCTATGCCACTCAATGCGTACTCGATTTGCGTACTCGATTTGTTTATGGCTTACTGACAGAACCCAAACTGTACGTGTAACTGTCTCCAAAGCCATTCCCAGACAAGTGACAGATGGAGTACCTCAGGGTTCATCCCTGGGACCACTGTTGTTTGATATCTACATCTCTGTAGTACAGGCCAACAGTATGGGACTCTGGCTAACAAAGGTAACATATGACTGCAAAATGGGGTCATTATGAGCCTGACTGTACTGCATGATATGTTACTGATACCAGCCTGACATCATACAGGTAGGATGGGGTACTGTCAACATCTTGTGGCCTTGTTGTGTAAGGTCCTGGTTATGAGATCTGCAACAGTTGGTAGTGTATTGTAGGGCAGATATGTTTGGCTGTGGGGGGAATACCTATTCGTACATGACGTATGTTGTTTGTGCCTGTCAACCTCATTCATGGTACATGTGGACATATATGTTTCTGCTATGTTCCCACCTTATCTACAAATGTATGTCCATATATACCTATATAGATATAAATATCTGCTTACACACACACACATATATATATATATATATATATATATATATATATAAATATATATATATACATTTGTATCTGTGTAGACATTAATATATTTTCACACACACATACCTCTACATGTTGGAATACACTCTCTGTACTGTTGAATGACTGGGCCGGATGATATGTTTGTGAATACAGCAGGGTTATGTATATCTGAGGTGGCTTAGATTTAAATCATTTTGGCTATGATGTGCATGTCAAGCCTAGCAGAGTTTGTTTATTTTGTTGCCACGCAGAACAAGGGCCGATGGATACTGAGTGATTAAGGCACTGTAAAGCAGTTGTAAACATGTTGTCAGGCATGGTATGTCCGAAGTGAGTCACATGTGAAGGCACCATAGGTGGTGCAGGTGTCCATTAGGGAACATGGTGGAGGTGCACTGTGTGCATGTATGTGCATATTGGACAGATGGCCAGGGTGACATGCCCTCTGTAGCCCACTGCTATCACTGCACAGTTACTATCAATGGCCAATATGCAGTGTACTATCCACATACTGGCTGTTGCCTAGGCATGCGTGTGCATATGACACATGGGTTGGGTGTTTGCTCTGGGTAATAGTGGGGTTGCTAGCTGTGACTGGCTGGCCTTGATGTCACATGTATGGGTATGGCTTTGCACCCCAGCCTCACAGCTAATGTGCATCTGATATCCCTGTATGGTTGACATTGTGATATAGAGTACTCCTAAAATAAATAATATGCAAAACCCCCTCCACATTGCCCACAGGTGTCACACACTTACAACCAACACTACCAGAGGATACAAGTCACACACACACCTGTCACATCTGGTATTCAAACCCCTACCTAACTAGTTTATTACACTACAGCAGCACGCAGTCATAGTACGCACCACAGACATTACTGAAGCACCTCTTCCCTAAAGGTGTATTTCACAATGAATGACATCAGCAGTATTACCAAAGAAGGGCATTTCAAGTGTACTGAGAGTTCTACATTTCTTTTAAACATGTTTACCTGCTGTTTACTGTCACAAAAACACATTTACACCCACTTAAAAGTACCTTATTCTGGCCTAAACAAAGTTATTAACAACCCTTGCAGGTCTTGAACCCTGGACCATGCACACCATAGTCACTGGACTTACCACTAAGCCATCTGAGTTATATACATGTTTCCTGGTTTTTAGAATACACTACAGGTATTCCACAGTACTGAGAACACATGGGACAGTCACTTTGTGTACATATGTACAGTACCTTTTAATGTACTGTACTTTATGAAAAAAACATAGACAAGTCTACATATGTACAACTGTTATAAATACATACTAAATATATATATATATATATATATATATATATATATATATATATATATATATATGTATACATATATATATATATATATATATATATATATATATATATAAATATATATATTCATTTCTGTGATGTGTACACTCACATATATATATATATATATATATATATGTATATATAGATATATGTGTATATTTATATATATATTTATATATATATATGTTTATATTTATATATACATATGCACAGACACATTTATAGCCATACATATAAATAGCTCTGAACACCTTTGTGACATAGAAGAATTCCAAAGGAATTGAAGTGTACACAAACACAGGCAACTCTTGTATTATAACATTTAAATATTAATTAGTTCACCAGAGAAGGGATAGTTGTTTGGGGTGGGGACTGATGGGTAAGGAAATACACCCCAGGGATTGTGGAGTTTGGGGTGGGATGATGGGTAATGGAATACACCCCAGGAATCACTTCTGAGTCACTGCTCGACAGTGGCACAGGAAAATAACATACCCAACAGTAGTCATTCTTGACTGTCTATTCTTTTATATTCCTGCCTATGTAATATTCTGTAGACTCCACTCACCACAGATGACTACCATGGTGTGCAGCATGTTAAAAGACATAACATATGTATGCCTGGCTACTGGGTAGTCACACACACACACACACACACACAAACACTTGCCAGTATTGTGCTTACAAGTCTTGCCTATGTAAAGGTTACTAGTAGAGTGGTAAGCATTTGGGGGATGTGCCACAGAACCCATACAATTACAGTTAATCTGATTTTGTGTGTGAGCTGACATCTCAGGAATGATTACTTGGAGTGGGGAGGGGGGGAAAGGGTGGTGTAACAGATGAAAAGGATAAAGGCCAGTGGAAAAGGTGGTTTCTCTTTGGAAAGTGGTAAAACCCTCTCTCATGACAGGATGCAGATAGAAATACACACACATACACTCAGGGATTTGCAGACACACACACACACATACAGTTGCCAGTGGTGGGATCAGAACTCCTGCCTATCTACAGATCACTATTACAGTACTACACAGTTATGGGATGCACCACAGAGATTACACATGTCCAGGCAAGTCAGAATGCCCTTCTAAGATTGAGGACATCAACAGGGATACTGACAGTTAAAACCTTTGTGTTTAAAGTAGAAGTCCATTACAACCTGTATGCACAAACAAGACACATCATCTGCAGGTAAGACATAGGCCTGAGAGGTGTATTTGTAGCACAACAAGCTCTGTACTGGAGTATGTCCATCTGTGGAATGTACTACTACTATCACTATACAGGGTTACAGTGGGCATGCTCATACACTTAGAATCACAGGACTTGTTTGGATGCATTGACTCCAATTACACAAGGTGACAGTGGGCACGCTCATACACTTAGTTGCACAGGGCCATTTGGGATGCACTCTGACTCCAACTACACAAGGTTATACTGGGCATGCTCATACACTTAGAAACAAAGGCCTTGTTTGGATGCACTGACTCCAATTACACAAGTTGACAGTGGGCACGCTCATACACTTAGTAGCACAGGGCTGTTTGGGATGCACTCTGATTCTAACTACAGAAGGCCACAGTGGGCATGCTCATACACTGATATGTACAGAACATGTTGTAATGGACTCCTATTTTAAATACACAGGTTTACAGCTATGTACATTTTAACTGTCAGTATATATGCACATCATACAGGTTTACTAACAGATACCTGTATGTGGCCCATAAATGATATATCTGCGTCTGTGCTGTGTGATACACATGCATACATGTACATGAAGTACTGCCATATATATGTGAAGCGTGCACAATTATGCATGTGTGAAGTGACAGACAATTGGTTAACTGGGACACACAAGTAGATGCAAAGTACAGCATGTGTCACACACATAGCTGCCCTGAAAGGCATACATTGATATCAGGTTGTGGACAGTGGCATCATAGTTGGAACAGTGGCATGTGCAAGCATAATATGTGAGCCCCATTGTCTAATGGTACTGAGGTGCAGGTGTCAAGATGACCTTGCCCGCCTGTGGTAGTTGTTGTCATTATTAGCAGGACTGTTCCAATAAGTATATCTCACATTGGTCATCTACAAAATGTCTGCTGCTGTCCGTCACCTTAGATGTAGCATTTGATACCAAGCACAGTACTGCCACTCACAGTGATGTCATGATACAAGTGGCAACTGCTTGACTAAAACAATGAGCCAATGTCCTGCTATAATTATGAGGTTGTCCAGTGCCTGTCATTCCAGGATGACATGACTGAAAGAAGACAAGCCTTTGTCACATATCACATGCAGCCATCATTCAAGGGAGTGTGGATAATATCTAGGTTGTATTTACCCATATAGTGCCATTCCAAGGCAAATGTCCTAAACACAGAGGTAACACCCTGACACCTACAAGACAATTGCACTGGATGCTTATGATAACCAGTGCTAGATGTGTGGCTTTTATAATCCACTTGCTTAATGTAGAACCTACAATGGGGAATACTGACATCTGTGCAGTGAGGAACACCTGGCTGAAGGCTCTGTAGTGCACAATAGCACTACCACCATATAACTCAGATACAAACATGTGGGCCATAACACTGGTAAGGATCACTACAGGTGGTGGTGTCCCCATGTTCATAAAGGCTACTCACAAGTAAAGACCACTACTCAAACTTAATTCATCACAGATGAGTCAGGTACAGGTGACAGTGGCAAAAGCTGCATTCTAGCTTGTATCCTCATATACATCCCCCACCCTGTCCTCAGACTACCAACACACATCCATAAATGTGGTATGAAATATTATGGTACAACACCAAATAACCTTCGACTGGTGGTCTGTACCTAGCCCTACATCAACTGTGCAAAGTACTCATGTACTGACACAGTTGCATAATGTGTTTTGCAATTCAATAATACCACTGTTTTTAACCAGGTCAGTTGTACACATACCATGGTCCCTTGGATGTTGTCAGTAGTAACACAGTTGACTGTTGCTATACACCAGTAAACAACACCCTCATGGTCGCATATGACCTAGACGTACCTGCCCTGGATATGTACATCCCACACTCATATACCATACATGAAAATACCGTAGCTGTTGTTGTCCTTTGTACATACAGGTGGCTAAATTCATTACATACATGCACATGGAAGATAGGTCCATGGCTGCTGAATGCTAACAGTACATAAGGTTTGATATCTGTGTTGACAGAGGTAATAATCCCTCCCTACTGGTCACCCATGACACCTATCATATCATACAACAATCCATGTGGCATGTATGTCATTAGACATGTCCACCAAATGCAATGCCTACAGACATACCCAAATAACAGGACCGTAGGTCTTACACACATGACCTGTATTGACAGACTCAGGGAAATACAGCTATGTTCTGTATGTTCCTGAGTAGTTACAGGTGATATGTCCATGACATGTATAGCCATGTGTGACCCACAGCTCCTACATATACCCCATGTCAACAATTACAAGCCATGCATGCTGTGTGCTGTCTGGACATGAACCTTATTACCACAATAGCCACAACATGCTGGGGAGAGATGTTTATAAGCCACAGACCTCACACATGCTTGAACAAGTGTAATGCCTAACTCAAACAGAGCACATTGCTGGCATTCTTTCAGTAATCATGAGGTGTGTGTGGCAAATATGATGTGCTCACTGTTGACCATTACAGTGCCCTGGCTTCACAGTGGAACTGTTAACTAACATTTTGTGGCATCATGACATGGTATACTGCTGTGTGTGTAGCTTGTTGATATGTGCTGTTGACGTAAATGTCCACTTAGTTACTCAGTGAAGGTGGTTGAGTGTCCTACCGGTACATGAATACAACATCCAATATGGTGTAATGCTCAGCTAGGTTTCACACTTGGTGTGGGGAAGATGTGGAATGTATCCTCTTGACCCGATAGTCCACTTACTGATGGAGTCTGCATATGTGTATATGTATTGATGTGTGCTTAGAGTCCATGTTTGTGGAGTGTCTGATGTTTGGAGGTGACTGTTGTCTTAGTACATCATACAGGTGCAATGCAGCCTCAACATTGTCAAGTTTATATGGTGATATGCTCAAAGACAGATGTTTGGACATAACTACTAAGTGGTGGGGTTACTTTGCAGATGAGTGATTACTGAAGACAGCTCACAGGTGTGTTACAACCATTGCTACAATGACCTGTGCAACTGCTAAGCTCTGGTGTTGTTAATTGAAGGGGAAGACACACAAAGTAGAATGCAGTAAGGGTGACACTAAAGGCAAACCTCTTGACACTTGTAACAGAAACACCTCCCCAGGGCATATATTGTGCATATGTCAGCACAGTTGGCAAAAGTAAAAGTCAGTAAGCTTTGTACCATGTGTGATAGTGCTGTAACTCTGTAATACCTATCATGAGATAGGCATGTGTTTGATTCCCAGTTCTGGCAAGTGTGTGTGTGTGTGTGTGTGTGTGTGTGTCCATATATAAGTCACGTATGATGGGGAATACATCTCCAATGTTTTTTACTCCCCTGTACACTGTTGTAGACATCTGTACAGGGTGAAATGTAGAAAGCAAGACATAGGCAGAGGTTTGAATCTCACACATGTCAAGTGTCTGTATGTGTGTGACTTAGGTGTATATCTTTATGAATGCCAAAGTGTGTGTGTTGGAGTGAGGCTGTATTTTACCATACTCAAATGATAAAACCCCCTCCCCACATCCACTCACTGCAATCTAGTATCCCTGTTGATGTCATCAGTCTTAGAAGGGTATTCTAATTGCCAAAAAACATGTAAGCCCTGGGGTGAGGCTTGTTTTACCATAGTCTACTGATATATCCCCCTCCCCACATACACTCACCGCAATCTAGTATCCCTGTGGATGTCCTCAATCGTAGAAGGCCATTCTGACTGCCTGTAAATGTGAAATCTCTGTGGCGTGTCTCGTAACTGTGTTGTACTATAATAACGATTTGTACATTGGCAGGGGTTCTAATCCAAACACTGGCAACTGTGTATGTCAGCATGTGTGCTTCTCTGTCTGTGAATCCCTGGGTGTGTATGTGTGTTTGCATCCTGTCATGAGAGCAGGTATAACTGCTTTCCAAAGAAAAAACACCTTTTCAACTGGCCTTTACCCTTGTCATCTGCTGGACCACTCTTTTACCTCCTCCCCGCTCCGGGTAACTATACCTCTGATGCCACCCAGTATGGATGTGAGGCTCATCAAAAGTTGAATGATTTGCTTACCACTATTAGTAGTAAATCTAGACTTACCAATGATGATTGCACTTGTGCAATTGGTACAGCTTAGAAAGAGAACTGTTGTTACGTACATTAATGCCTGGACTGATGAGTTAAATAATGTTAGATAAAGAGCAAATAGAACACATTTAGGAAAGAAAGTGACAATTTTCTGTAAAGATCACTCAACCCCTTTTGAACAAGATAATAATACTACTGGTATTCTGGGTATAAGTATTTAGCAATCTGAGGCTTCACAGCATACAGAAGAAAATAAAAAAGAAAGAAAGGATTAATTTCACAACATATAACAAATGAGGAAAATAAACTGATAAATGTCTGTAAAGCAAAGAGAATTGTTAGATTAACATATAATTTATTTAAATAAATAGCACACACATGAGGGAGACCGTACTCAGGAAGTCATGTCTCCCGAACAAAAGAATTCATGATTTTTTTATAGGAAAACTTTAACAAAGTAGTACACTTTATCAATCATATCACTGCTAGCATCTAAAAGAAAAATATCAATGAATGCAGTTCATAATACAGTTTATTCTTCAGACTATTACTAAATATCAAATTAGAAATAGATCAGGTTAAGTAAAAATAGATCTGAAACTTTGTATCTACATTTTTAGCTTAGGCTGGAATAAGTTTCCTTTTACCATGTGATTTAGAAAGAATGCTGCCTCAGGCCCAGGAAATGAAACTTAACATTCTGTACTTCTCCATGTTTCTGCTTGTACTGTTGCAAATGCATGCACTAACCTTCTAGCACACGTGCAATTTCACTTTAACCCTTTACAATCCCTAATTTGATGCTAAGAAAGCATCAAACTGATATCAAAAAACATCTTTTATACTTTAAATATATTGTCATACATTTTTCCAAACCTTTGG
Organism: Protopterus annectens; assembly: GCF_019279795.1. Lineage (NCBI taxonomy): Eukaryota > Metazoa > Chordata > Ceratodontiformes > Protopteridae > Protopterus > Protopterus annectens. Next base: position 579,560,363 of record NC_056728.1, read on the forward strand.
AAACTAACTCTTTATTTTCACTTGCTATTTGTCTTTCATTGACATGATCTCTAAATGTACTGTTTTAAAATCACTAACATGTAAATTGTGTAACAGTGAGTTAGATCAAACTGCAATGAGGTTGGTTATTAAAGCTTTGCATGAAAATGAAAGCAAAAACACAATTATAATAATAATAGCAATAAGCATAAAAAATTTCAACTGCCTCCCCATCCTGAAAACAAATTGGTTATTAAAGCCCGTTGTGAACTATCCACTTATTTGGCATCTGAAAGCTAAGCCCCTTTTTAGATGCTCTCCGAATGACTACATATTATGTGGTCATTATCGGGAATAAATGAACAGCATTTCTCATGCATGAGCATCCACATACCTCCCTTTGATGCAAGTACAAAATCAAATGCCATTTGATTTTGGAGTACTACTGCGTGCATGCCACTCAGCTCATGAGTAATCACATTAACAGTTTCAAATATTGTGTTGCTTAACACTTCTAAAAGCTTAGAGAGTTTTCTCAGCTCCTAAATTGATTTTACAGTCTATAAGCAGGTAATATACCAGTCCCAGAAATAACATCATCACCGAGGTCCATATGAAAAAGTCCTTTAAAAGCTGCTTTTTCAAAATCATGATAATAAATCCACAAAGCCTCAATCTTTCCAATTGAATTTTTTACAGCCTGAGTATCTCATATATTATGAATTTTACCACTTAATAAATAAGCACCTATCCAGGCATGTCTAAGGGTCAGCTCCCAGTGTTTTCTCTTGTCTACCTGATGAATCTGGGCATCTTGGGGCAATGCAGCAATTGCCTCATGTACACAGACAACCCTCTCCTCCTACCAACCAACACTACAACCTGTGAGGCATGCACTTATATAACCAAACTGGAAGCAAAGCTCTCTTCACCCAAGACTGGACTAGACAGTCAAGAGGAGAAGGTAAACACTTGCACCACACTCATCACATAGTCCCTCAAAACCTGCACCACCAAAACACACACATAGAAACACAAAACACACACCTACATTCACAGAGGCTCTCAAATAAAATCTACCCAAGCAACAGGGACTTCCAAAGCAGAAACGCAAGCAACCTCCACCCCCCCAACACAACCCAAATGACACATAGCCCACAAACTTAGTGTGTCACTCAACCACAGCCTACAAGGCATAACAATGTACCCAACACTCTAGTCATAGGTGACTCTATAGTCAGGCACACTGATGTTCCACTCACCAGGCTCAGCTGCCTGTCAGGTGCCAGAATCCACCACATAATGCATGCACTCAGGTCACTCCACAGCAAGCACAAATATGACTCTGTCATTGTCCATGTTGGTGTGAATGACCTGAGATGTACCTCCCTGGACTACATGAAAAGACACAGGGAGGAGCTTTCTGATCTTGTAGCCCAGGCAGGTATGACCCTAGCCCTGAGTAGCATCCTGCTATCACCCAGAATGATACCACAGTACAAAGACAACATGATTGACTTCAACAATTGGCTAGTCTTCTGGTGTCATTCTAAGGGGATCCAGTATCTGTCTGCCTGGGATGACATGATCGACAAACCATGATGCTTTGCCAGAGATGGCCTGCACCTGTCACCCTTGGGATTCTGGATACTGGCTAAGGCTCTTGCCACCCCTATAGTGCCTTTTTTAGGCAAGATTCAAATGACAAATTCACCACTGTCACAGGTACAAGCAAGCAAAATCTGAGGGTAATGCTACTTAATGCTAGAAGTCTAAACCTCAAAATGCACTCACTCAAGGCACTCCTTAAAATGGAGAACATTGACATCTGTGCAGTGACAGAGACCTGGTTCAAGGCTCCAGAGAGCACCCCAGCATTACCAGGCTATAATTCATATCACACCTATCGGCCACCTAACCTGGACCGAAGCACTAAAGGTGGAGGCGTGTCCATATTCATTAAGGATATCCACACCTCCAGGCTAGTTGCTCAGCATAATGCATCTTGAGATTATCCAAGTGCAACTAACTCTGGGCAAGACCGCAATGCAAATTGTAGCTTGCTACAGATCCCCCACCATGCACCAGGATTCCACTCCTCATTTCTTGATTCACTGGAAAATATTAGGGTACAACCTAACACCCAAATAATGGGTGATTTCAACTACCCCACCATTAACTAGGAAAACTACTCATGTACCAACTCTTGTGTTCAACGTTTTCTGGAATTCATAAATTCCAATGCCATGGATCAACTTATCCACACCCCCACAAGGGGCAACAATATCCTAGACCTGGTCATTACCAACATGGGCAACCGGTGTTCCACACCAGAGGTCAGTTCCTCGTTGGTCAGATCTGACCACAAGCAAATCACCCTAGACATCCACATCCCACCCCCACCCCCCATTAGGGAAACCACCGTAAAAAAATTTCTCCAAAGCCAACTTCACGCTTCTTAAGACAGAAGTGGCAAACTTCACGACACCCATGCTGATGGACAATAGAGATACAACTCCTGAATCATATACAATTGCACTTTATAAGCACTTACATGAGTGCATGGATCGTGCAATCCCTAACAGAACCAAGGTGCTATCCTCAAAAAAAGGAAGCCAATCTGGTGGTCGCCTGCTATAAACAAACTCTACAACAGAAGAAAGAAACTGTTGCTAAAAAGAGTAAAATCTCATGACTGGAGGAACTCCGTGGTCATCCTCAGTAAGAAGCTGAGATCCTTCATAAAATCCTCCAAAGCTAGTTGCAAAAACAAAATTGTCACTGATTCTAAAGACAACCACAAAGCATTCTATAGCTGTGTCAAGAATCTCAGTGGCAACACTCAGATCTGCTCTGAGTTACAGCACAATGGCACTAAATATACAGAACCAACTGATATTGCCAACATCCTGGCAGATAGGTTCATTGCTAACTTTACCCCTCTCTCATCTCCTAATGGGCCCATCTCTATACCTTAAAAATACAAAGTACCTGTAATCACGGCTGCACAGGTAAAAAACACAATCTCCAAAGCCAAGAACACAGCATCCATGGGACCTGACAACATCCCAGGCTGCTTTCTACATGAACTACAGAATGAACTGGCACCCCACCTAAGTACCATGTTCAATCATAGCCTCACCTCAGGCTTTGTGCCCACTGAATGGCACACAGCAATGGTTATCCCACTCCACAAAGGGGGAGCCACCACGGACCCCCAGAAACTACTGCCCCATTAGCCTGATGAGCCTGGTCTGCAAGGCTATGGAGCATATCATCATGGAACTTATAAACAATGACATTGGTAATCTCCAAACTCTGGACCCTACCCAGTTCAGGTTTGTAAAAGGCAGATCATGTCTTCTAAACATGATAGACTTCTTTGAAGAGGTCACCAAAGCCATAGATGAGGGTAAGGTGGTTCACACAGCCTATCTAGATCTCACCAAGGCTTTTGACACCATCCCCCACTCTGGAATTATAGACAAACTCACTAAACTAGGTATAAATCCCTATGTCACAAGATGGGTTGCCAACTGGCTCACTGACAGGACCCACACTGTGAAGGTAGCAGACTCTAAATCCAACTTCAGACCAGTGACAAATGGAGTACCACAGGGTTCAGTCCTAGGTCCTCTCCTGTTTGATATCTACTTCTCTGAAGTACAGGCTAACACAGAAGGTCTTTTGCTAACAAAGTTCACAGATGACTGCAAACTAGGAGTCATAATCAAAACTCCTAACGATGTGGATATCCTACAAAAGGGCCTCACTGAAACAGATCCCTGGTGTCAAAGCCATGGCCTAAAGCTCAATGCCAAAAAGTGCATTGTCATCCCTTTTGGTAAAAACTCTGTACCCATGAACTACCACATAGGCCGTAGTCTACTTAACACTGAAAGCATGATAAGAGACCATGCAACATAGGTGGACAGTAGTCTCTCCTTTAATAATCACATTGCCACAGTAGTCAGGAAATCCTTCTACATGGCACACCTCATCACAATAGGTTTCTCATCCAGGAAAAAAGAGGTCATTGTTCCCCTCTACTCATCACTCATTAGACCCATTATAGAGTACAATGCCCCTTTTGGTATGTACCTCACAAGACATCTACAACAACTGGAAAGGCCACAGAAATACCTCAGAAACAGATGCCCTACGCAGACCATCTCAAAAAACTCCACCTTTACTCCAACGCATATCGCCTACTCAGAGGCGATCTCTGCCTAACATACAAAGCTATGTCAAACCCAGAGCTGTTGGGCATGCTCCACGTAAAGAAATCCCAATCCCTCTGAGTTACACACTCTAGGGACCTAAACCTTGTCACCACAATAAACAGAACATGCTGGAGGGATAGATTCCTGTCCCAGAGACTTCCCATACTCTGGAACAAACTACCTATGTATATCAAACAAAACTCCTCATTAGCACTCATCAAGAAAAATCTTGATGATTGGGTGGGAGATGGAAAATTCACCCCAGAGATCACTTCTGTGGCTCTGCTTGACAGGGGCACAGGAAAATAATTTTCTTGGTTGGCAAAAGCCAGGATACCATTTGGCTAGGCTTATATAGGCCCTAGGGCCAATATCCTAGTACCTACCTATGAACCTATGAACTGGGCAGGCAACTACATGTCAAATGGCTAGAACTCTCCCAATATAACAACACCCCAACCAGTTTGCTGACAGCCAGGGATATGCTAAACTGCCACAAATAAAATAAAAGTCTTTCAGCATGACAATATTTTACTGCACTTCCACTATACATTCTTTGAGTAATATTGCATTTGCTCTGTCCAACCTCCACAGTCCCACTTTTTGCATAGCAAGTATAACCCTCGACAGTCACTGAAAGTGCAGCAATTTTATTAAAATATGTGACATTATGCCACAAAACATTTTTACCTAATACCACTGATAAAAAAATTGCCCTATATCAACTTCATTTACAGGTACTGTAAACAATGGGATACCTCCATCATAGGCAGTAGGTATGTGGGCACATACCCAACAGTTATTAACATTTAGAGTATTAGCATATATATTCAAAGTGGTATGAAATGTATTGAAATATGGATGACAATCTACCGATTTCTGTCTAGATTTTATCAATTATTTTATTCTTCTGTTAAGAAATTGAACAGTACTTACAGTTCCAACAGGGATCAGGAAATGTGGTAGTAGAAGAACAAAAATAACAATTGCAGTAATTATGGTAACAATCAGACATGAATGGCGAGTTGAGCATGGTCAGAGTGGGTTTTCAAATATGTCCAGGCACAAATTCATTTTGGAAGGAATATCCCACTGCTGCACTCCAAACACGCTCCATAAAGTTTGCCATTGTAGTTTAGCTACCATGAACGGCTCATGGTTGCCTGACTCAGAGAAAATGTCCCCTTCAGATGTCCTCACAGTATCAGTTGTTGGTTCAGTATTTTTCTTCTGCTGGTACGAGAGGAAACTGGTTTGTCGGCAGACAAGGCTGCAGAAGGTAGGTTGAAAGGAATGGGTTAGCTTCCCTCATTTGGGACTGCCTTTCATACATGGGAGATATGGATCCATGTTGGAGACCCTTAGAGTCTAACGGTTGTAGCTGTGATGAGGAATGCCAGAAATCGGCCTTTCCATCGAGGCTGGAAGGCATGTCATCTGGAGAAGGAACAAACAAATATCCAATCTCCTAGGTTGACATCATGGGTTGCGTCAGGATCAGGCTGGAGCTGGGCAGAGATAACCTGTGAATGAATATGCTGCAAAACAGAAATACGTTGTTTATAATAAGTAAGCATTGTTTCAACTACCTGCAGATCAAGATTTGCAGGTCTGGGTGTGGTTGGTATCCTCATAAGGTGTCCCATGAGGATTTCATGAGGGGAGAACTTTCTAGGTGCAATGATTGTACTGCAGATAGCAAATAAAACAAAGAGTAAGGCTTCTGGCCATTTTAGACTTGTTTCTAGTTTTGCTAACTTGGCTTTCAAAGTTTGATTCATTCTTTCTACCATGTCTGAAGCCTGAGGTCTCTGTCGACAGTGATATTGCATCTGAATATTTAGAACTTTACAAATTTGTTGAATAATCTGACTTCTAAATGAGTATATCTATCTGACTGAATACAACATGGTATCCCAAAATAGGGTATAAACTCATAAACTCTTATTGGCCACTGAGGCCCCATCATTTTTGATGCATGGGTATACTTCTACCCAACCTGAGAAAACATCCATCAAAACTAGTGCATATTTAAACATTGCACACATTGGTAATTCTATGAAGTCACACTGTATACAACAAAAAGGTCCTCATGGCTTTTTAATATGCTGTGTGGGAACAGTCACAGATTTAGAAAAATTAAATTTTAGACATATATTGTATGTTTGTACAATATGCTGATAAACGTCTGAAGTATAACGGGCATAGCAGTCAGTCAAAATCTGTCTTATTAAAGCATTTTTTCCCAGATGGGAAGGCAAATGGTAAGCCCATACCAATTGCGGTAAAAAAGTTTGTGATGCTACTAACCTTCCATCCAGATGGCATCAAAGTGAGTCCGGGGAATGACAGCAGCTGTCATGGATCCACCTTACCCTTTCAGAGTTGTCAGCTTGGTTCTGAAAAGACAATACTTCCTACAAAGTTATAGGTACATTTTCAACTTGAAGAGCCTGCAAAAAAGAAGCCTGAACAGGATTATTAAAAGCAGCCTGGTTGCCACTGTGTTAGCAAAGGTAATTTCCACTGATTCAAATGAGGTATCTGACCTATGAACAGCACAACAGTTATTTCCTTTGAGAGAAGCAGGACATTTAATAACTCATTTATACAAACTGCATTTTTAATTTTTGTCCCTGCAATGGTCAGATAACCTCTTTCTCGCCACATATTTCCAAAATCACGAACCACTCCACAGGCATATCCAGAATCACTGTACACAGTAACAGTCTTTCCCTGTGCTAGCTTGCAAGCGTTAGCTACTAATTCAACTACTTGTGCTGAAACATTTCCCTGTAAAAGCAACTGTCAATTGTCCATCTTCAGACAGCAAAAGTAACTGTCAATTTCCATCTTCAGACAGCAAAAGTGACTGTCAATTGACCATCTTCCCTTCTAATGCAAGATCCATTAATGAACAAAATTAAGTCAGGGTTTGGCAGAGGAATATCTTAGAGACCAGATCTAGGAGGAAGCACATTGTTAACAACAAAAACACAATCATGAAGTTCACCCTCATCAGCAGTAGATATAAGAGAGGCTGGATTCAAGGGAGAGCATCTAATAATTTGCAAAGGAGGATTACTAAGTAGAGCGTGCTCATATTTGGAAAGTCTAGAGGGAGAAAGATATTGTGTTTTATTCTTTAATAACAAAGTATTAACAGCATGTGGATCTGCAATAAAAGTATAATGACCCAGAGTAAGTGCCACTGGAATATCAACTAACTGGGCAGTTGCAGCTACAGCCGTAAGGCAAGGAGGAAGTGCAGCAGCCACTGGATCACGATTTGACTATAATAAGCAACTGGTTTAAAGCCATCATTTCTTTTCTGCAATAATAATCCTAATGCTACCTTATTACATTCGCAACACAAAAGATAGAACACATTTGAATAGTCTGGCAGTCCTAATGCTGGAGGATTTGAAAGAAGTGATTTTAACTGAGTAAAAGCTTGTTCATCGCATGGTTGCCATGGAGGTGGCTTTGGGATGTCCTTTTTCAATGGTTCTAGTAAAGGTTTAATTATTTCAGCATAGTTGGATACCCACTGTTTACATCAGCCTGCTTAGCCAAGAGCTGCTCTAAGTTGTTTTACAGAAGTAGGTCTCAGAGCTGTTTGTATAGCTGTAATGTGATAGGGCAAAATGTTCATGCATTTTTCAGAGACTAGATGTCCTAAATACTGGAATTGTGATTGCCAGAGCTGAAGCTTAGATTGGTTTACTTTAAATCATAACTCAGCTAGTTTAGTTAATAAAACAGTATCAGTCTGACAGTCAGTGAAAGAATTAGATGCTATGAGAAGATCATCTATGTACTGTACTAAGGCAGAACAACAAGGTAAATGTATTTTATCTAACTGTTTTTTTCATTTCCCTTGAAAACAAGGTGGGTGATTCTACATATCCTAAGGGTAAACATGTCCATGCCTACTGCTCTCCTCTATATGTAAACACAAATACTGACTATGAGGATGTATTGGAATAGAAAAGAAAGTTGAGGGAATATCAATAACTGAAAAGATAGTAGCAGAAGGGGGAACTGAGCTAAGAATAGTTGCTGGGTTAGGTACTACAGGAAAAGCAGGCACAACTACTGCATTCACAGCTCTCAGATCTTGGACAAATCTATAAGTGTCTTTGCCAGGTTTCTTTACTAGCAAAATGGGTGTATTACAAGGACTCCTAGTAGGAATAATTATGCCTTATTGCAACAATGTTGAAATAACAGTTTCAGTTCCTGCTTTTGCTCCTGCAGAAAGAGGATATTGCACTACCATGGGCAGAGGTTCATGAGGTTTTAAAGTAATTTGTACTTGTGTAACATCTCTAATAAGTCCTACCTCATTTTCATGGGTTGTCAATAACAGCAAAAGAACTGTATTTAGTAATTCAACATCTAATAGTTATACAGGTTCTGTGTCAGTAAAGAAAGAAAAGAGCATTTCCCGATCCAAAACACCTGAAACAGCACACATCTGCATCACCAGAGTCTCATTGGGAACATTTAAATAGATTTCATCAGATATACAGAATATTGTATATTGCAACTTACAGAGAAGATCCCTGCCTAAAAGATTAAGGGGTGCAGAGGTTCCAATGAGAAAAGCATGTTGGTCCGTCAATAGTCCCAATTGAATGGGAACTGAAACTGTCTTGGGGTAGTCTAAAGAGACTCCTGATACCCCAACTCCTTGCACTGAGTTGCAGGACAAAGGTAGCTTCTTGGCTGCAGAAGCATTTTACATTGATCTAATTACTCCAGTATCTATTAGGGAATATTACTGTCTTGAACTTTAATGTTAATGAATGGTCCTTTCTGGTGTACAGGTATGAAAGGAAATAGCTGCGTTGCCAAGTTGGTGGCTGCCAAGGAGTGTTCCATGTAGGAGGCTGTTGTCTCACATTTTGGTGGACATTTTGCTGATCTCTGGCAGCTGATGATCAAATGGATTGTTAGACTGCATTGGCATGTCTACTGGCTGCAGAAAAGGACAATTGTCTCTCCAATGACCATTTTGTCTGCAATTAAAGCAAAGATTTGAATTTGATCCCTGTCCTTGTGAATTTGGGGTTTTATTAAAATTCTTAGGAAATGGTTCTTGATTCTGAGAAAGTCTAAATCTATTATGTCCCCTCTTCCTCCTGTATTTTCCCTCTATTTCTGGTAAACTGTCAGAGCTGTAAATTTAATCATTTTTCTTGTCGCTCCTATTGTCACTCTCATTTTTCATGAATAAGGGTGTCTGCTAGATACTGAACCTGATTAACAAATTCATGAAGCCCCAGACTTGGCCAAGTTAAACAAACATTTTTTAGCTGATCTCAAACGGGGGGGCAGTAAATCACTGACAAAAGCAGCTGAGGGACCACATATTGCCAGACCTTCAGTAGGTTCTGTATTACCTGAGAAGGCTTCAAAGGCATCTGTCTTACACCGGAAATAAGATTTAATTGACTCATCCTCTCTCTCTGTGACTGCATGTATATGGGGCCAGTTAGGTACCAGTGGACAGACTGCAGTAAAAGCCTGTAATAAATGAGTCCCTAAAGTCCTGAAAAGCTTCAACGTCCATATGATAGGGAATAGGGCCTGGTATATTAGCATGATCCCAAATATGTTTAAATAGATCAGATGGAATGGATATGGCCATCACTGTTCTGAAATCCTCTAAAGTAGGATATTTTGATGGATTTGTTCTGACTAATGGGAGAAAGTCCAAAATAATTTGGAAATCAACCGCAGACCAAGGGCGTACCACATTTTTAATGGAAGGAGCAGCTTCATCTATGCCATGTGCTGGGTTTGGAAATTGTCCCAGAGGATGTAGGTGGGCAGTTGCAGTAACTACACTATCTCCCTCTTCCTCCGAGGAAGAATCATAATCATCTTTATTTGGATTAAATTTATCAGGACCAAAATAATCATCCCCATCTATAATTATTGCTAAGTGAGTAATAAACTTACATGAACATGGCTTTTGTCATTTAGGAAGAGAAGATAATACCCCCTTTGTATATCACCTTGGAAAGATAACAAACATTTGAGGTAATTTAGACAAGTTATGGTCTAAAATAGAAGAAGTTTTAGTTTGGCTAGAGGAAGGAGGCAACTGAGGAGGTTGAATTATATGGCTAGTGGAGGTGGACAACTCAGAAGGTTGTCTTACTTGAGGAGGTGATGGAGTAATAATCTCTGAGGTAGAAGAATAGATAGCATAATCCTGCTGGTCAGGGGGAGATGGTAGTGCATTATAAGGTGGTGGTGGTGCAGTGGGCAAAACTAAGCATCAGATGACTAGCCACAGCTAACGTACTTTCTGTAGTTTCCTAAGGGAATAGAGCCTATAACCACTCTGTCCCTGAAAATCAGAATGTTGTAGACAAATAACTATCTTATTAGCTGCTTGTAACTGTGTTTTAAGTTTAGCTGTGTTATGTTTCAAACTATGAACTATAGAATCTTTTAATTTATCTTTAGATTCTACCTGCCATCCATTAAGAGCTGACCAGCAGCCAACAGGGACTTTATTACCTTTTTCTGTAAGTCTTTTTTGTAAGTTTATCAAAATAGTTTTATCAAAAGTACCTGCAGGAGGAAAAGTCAATTTGCCATCATTTTAATGAGCTCATGCCATTTATCCAAGTGCAGACAACTATCTTTGTTACAATTCTGAAATATGTGTCTTGCAGGAGTACCATACTCTGGTTCTTTTAAAATACCCACATTCAGCCACATTGTAAAGAAAACTTACAATTTTTAATACAAAACATAAAAAAGATATCTCATTCACATACCAACCCACATGCATACAAAAGCTACACTTACCTGCAGAAACCTGAAAGTCTGACAACACAATGTTCCAAAGAGAAGTGTAGTTGTGAACTGACACTATGTAATAATATATGAACACAGTGGGATTAAATAAGACTAATGGTGATGAAGATCATTCTCTTGTAACAACTGATAGAGCAGATATTACTGAATTAGAGGCTGAAGATTCTTCAGATCTGATCAGAAAAGATATTCTTGTAATTGAAGATTCAGTTATTAGAGGAACTTTACTTACATTTGCAAAGAAGATAATGAACATCAAATAGTGTGTTTGCTGGAAGCAAAAACAGAGAATGTGAGACAGGCCTTAGAATGCCTTAATGTAAGGAAGTATGGATCTGTTGCTATTCATCTTGGTGCAAATAATCTCATTCACAAGGACTCTCTGACTGTTAGTATGGAACTTACAGCCCTCTTAGATTGCATAGTTTTGTACATGTGTTGGGATATATTTTCAAATCACATATCAAAAGGGGAGTCAGATCACCATGAATGAAAAGATTTTAGAGGTAAAAACCTACATGAAAAATGTCCCATTTTAAAATAGGGAAATGTGTAGAGCATCCAAGCCTAATTTTGGGCACATATATGTTCAGACAGGATGACATGCATTTGTCAAGATCAGGGAAGATAATTTTTTCAGCACATATTTCGCAATATTTGACAAACAAAAAAGCAGTATTTTTGCCAGGTTAAAAATTTAACAGTGCACAGATAGCAATATTTGATGCATCTGTGATGTTTGTTAATCCAGGAGGATTAATAATGTGTTTTATTAGAAAATTTGCTACTTTTCTACAAGATTGATGTTGTTATTGTTTGTGAAACATGGTTAAAGAACAATGACTGAAAACCAGTTCTGCCAGGATATAAATGTTTTTACTGTAAAAGACATTCTAATAAAAAATCAGGTGAAGGTGATATGATAAGGATTTAAGATAATGGTTAGACCTGTGATCATTACATGCTTAATGATAACAACAATTATGTAGATCAAGTACTGGGACAATAAAGACAACCCTGAAACATATAACAATTGTTGGAGTGTACAGACCAACAAAATCAAGTGCTAATGACCTAGAGGAATTCATACATTTCTTACATGAAACAAGAGGGAAGAATAATAATAGCGGGCAGGGACTTAAATTTACCATAAACAGAACAGAATAATATTAATTCAACAACATTATTAAGGAAGTTATTTACAACGTATGTTTAAGAACAACAATTGCTTCAAATTGTTAAATACCCTACTAGGGAATGGAACATACTAGACATTATTCATCTTCCTAATTAATTTACTGTTAGTTCATGTCAAGTTTAAACACAGTTGATGTGCTGCAATCATGGGGTAATAAAGGTTAATTTGCTCTTGAAAATTCTGCTAAACTGAAATCTAAACCAATATACAGACGATTAATAACATAGGTTTACAGTTTCATAGGTGTTTACTGGGATAATGACCACAAGGGCCTTTCTATGTCTAGCCATGCATCCCAAATCTCTGACAAGTTGTGGTACTCTTGAGTAAGCAGGGGCTTGGGAGATGAAACATTTACAAGAAGGGTCCTGGAAGATGAACCATTTGCCAGCTGTCTGTGTGGATTAGAGACATAGATGGCAAGCCAGGGATAAATTTCCTGTTCCCCATACAATTGCCCAAGTTACACTTGAATTGGGTTAGGGAGGAAATCTGCTTCACATGGATGGAGATCCTATTCCAGAGACAGCGTAATCTCTGAGATACATATCTTTCTATCCAGCAAGTCTTATTTATACCACAGGCAAGGTTTAAGTCTTTAGAATAAGTAATTATGCTGCTGTTTGTTTTGTTTATATGCAGGATGTTCATCAGAGTGGGGTCTGGCAATGCCCTGTATGCCAGGGATAGGTTTCCCCTCAGCAGCCTGTAGGAGACAGAATACAGGAATAGGGCATTGAGACAGTCTGCATAGGACATTTTTCGTATGCCCTGTATTCTATTAGTTAGGAACTTCTGTGAACATTCCAGCTGTTGGATACGCCTGGTTAGCTACATACCAAAGGGGGCATTGTACTCAATGACAGGTCTAATCAATGCCAAATACAGTGGAACAATGACTTCCTTGGAACTAGATGCCATGCCTTTGTCTATAAGTTGAGCAACATAGAATGATTTCCTTACGACTGAAGACACACAGTGGCCAAAGGCTAGATTACTGTCTATGCATGTCCCTAAGTCACTGACTACTGGGTCAAATCAAAGGGGTGTGTTGTCAATATGACAGTTACCAGAGGTGGATGACTTCCTGAAGAATACTATTATGCATTTATTTGCATTTAGTTTTAGTCCATGGTTCTGACACCAGGTGTTTGTCTGTGTAAGCCTCACTGGAGAACATTTATGTTGGTGTGGGATTCAATGACAGCTCCTAATTTCCTGTCATCTGCAAATTTAGTCAGCCAGAGACTACTGACATTGGCCTTGACTTCAGAAAAGTAAATGCTGAAAAGCAGTGGTCCAAGGACTGATCCCTGTGGGACTCCACTTGTGAGTGGCCTTTTGTAGAGGTGGGCTCCCCAATTTTAACTTCCTGGGTCCTGTCTGTGAGCCAGTTGGCTATCCACCGGGTGACATACAGGTTTGTATCTAACCTCCTGAGTTTTTCAACAATGCCTGAGTGGGGAATTGTGTTAAATGCCTTGTCCATGTCAAGGTAGGCAGCGTGATCCATTTTACCCTCATCCATTGCTTTGGTGACATTCTCAAACAAGTCCACCAGGTTGGGTAGGCATGACCTGCCCTTTATGAAACCAAACTGGGTTGGGTCCAGTGTCTGGAGGTCTACTATATCATTATTGATCATTTCCATGATAATTCTTTCTATGGCTTTGCATATAAGACTAATAAGACGTATGGTATGTAGTTTCCAGAGTTTATACAGAAGCAAAACAGTCACTAGCTGCTCTTTTGCCTTGCCTTTAACCCATTAAGCTGCCTGCTTAACAGATTAGGTCATGGCTATAATTTGGCTGATAGAAAGCAATAAACTGTAAAGGCTTCTCATCTTCTCTTGTAGATGGTTTAAACTTGTATAGCTCATCAGATGAGGAACTGAAAGCACAACAGCAAGTAATCAAAACTTTTTCAGATGATATAAGAATCCCTGGGATTAATGAAGCTCGGTGCAAAGACAGTTCTAGCCTTGCACTGAGCATCCTCCTTAGAGATGGTGCAGCAGCACCATATGAATATTTATGAGGGTACGCTGCTGCACCCTCTACATGCACAGGAAACATGTGCGAGTGCAGGGTGTGTTTAAGCATGGCACAGAGGCTTAAACATACTCCCACAGTTGCCCAACCTACAATGCTTACTATTAGAGCCTGCATCTAATAGTAAGCAATTAATTCAGTGTCTGTGGATACTGAAATGTATGCAAAGCATACAAGAGTGTCCATGAACACTGAAATAAAATCAAAGAAGTAAACACACAAGCACGTAGTTGAATGTTGAGCCCCCATCTCTAGAACTATTACATTTAAATTCCCTGTGTCCCTATTTTACATTTGTATTGCTTCGTCATTTAAAGTGTAAGTGAAGTGCAGCATGTTTGCACATCGCTGCCCTTTGCTTAGCGTAGCTTACACGTCAAAGTCATCCAAATAGAAAAAAAAAACATGCAGAATCAATGTTAATGTCAATAGTGTAGTAGTTAGAGCATCCGCCTAATGAACAGGCATTCACGGTTCAAGTCCCACTGCAGCACATCTTATTTTCCATGTGGAATGTGTATATGAATATATTTTTAAATATTTTTGCTGTATAACCTACATAATAACATGTAAATGTGAACTGGAGTACTGCATTAAATGTTTAATTAATTTAATTTAATTAAAGTGGTAGTGTCATAATGAATAAGGCACTAGTAAGCAGGTTTAAGCACAAATAAGCAGTAGTAAACATATATAAGTACTAGTAGGCATGTTTAAGTGCATTTGTGTGGGTGTAAGCAGTGCCTACACACATTAAGCATAGTAGAAGCTAACTGAATTTAAGAAACTGTAATCGGAAGTTAGCACTGCTTACCGTCGTGCAAACCCGCAAACACCCACTCACAACTGCTTAAAAGTGCTTTAATCACTCTGTATCCAATGGCCCGTGTTCTGCCCAGCAACAAAATAAATGGCCTCTGCAAAGTTCAAATCCAGGAACCTGCACACCACAGCCAATGTGATTTATCACGAAGCCATGACAGATATACATAAATCTGATGTTATCACAAACATATCATCCAGCACAGTCATGCAACAGCATATGAAATGTATATAATTATGTAGATGTATGTGCATGTGTATGTACAGATAATATATATGAAGAATGAACGTCGTGACAATAAAGCATACAAAAAGAATGAGAAGGAAAAAAAACAGCAACTCCTGTATTATTTAGTGCTGTCATCTTATGTCATACCAAGCTGGCCAGAGGTGAGCAAATCACTGCTTCTCAAACCACAGGCAGGATACTACCAGTGGGAGTAACACTGTCGACTTGCTAAGTCTACCTTATAAACAATTACAGGGTAGTCCTTGGTGGGACTACCCAAAAATTGCAGGTTGTTTGGACTTCCGACCATTACACAAGCCAGGGCAGGTATGTTCAAGGACTAAAAGGTTGGGAGAGCCTGATTATACATGGGTTGAGACAACATACATGCAGGGTCCCTAGCGCTGGGGAGAGGGCACTGTGTGGAGGTGTGTTATGGCTGGGATAGCAACTGGAGAATGGATGGTTTGCATGTATGTGGAACTTGACTGGGGTGGAGGAACCATGGGTGTGAAATTATGGATCCAGGTGTGTCAGGGTTGATTGGCGCTTTTGCAGACATAAATAACATGAAAGTGCCCCTATAAACCTTGACAGTAGATAGAATAATAGGTTGTGCATAATCATAAATGTAATAAGTTCATAGGTAAGTACTAGGCTATCTGCCCAAGGGCATTTCTAAGCCTAGCCAAGGTGTGTTGGCTTACACCGCCCCAGTGATCAATTTACTGAGCCTCTGTCAAGCAGAGATATTGAATTGATCCTGGTATGTCCCAGTCTTTGCCCTCCCCCTATTATATTTGGCTTTGGCTAGACTTCTTACATTAAGAGGTTGAGAGGTATGATTCTCGTGTATGCTTAGTTGTGTTGTTTGGCCTCTAAGGCTCAAGTCATGACTGAATGGAGTCCTGACTCGGAACAGTCTGCATACTCGGTTAACAGATGTTAAATAAATAAACATTTATGTATAGTTCATTACAGAAAAGATGGTGCCCCTCTTCTCTGCACTGTGGCTTATATATCCCGACTCAATATCATGCAAAATGCATGGCTTTTGTAACAGTGCAGGCCTTTTTTTTTTTTTTGCGACATTTTGCAGGATTTTGCTGGGATATAAAATTCCAAGGCTAAATAAGTTGTTGTTATGTTTCCGTTGTATATTGCAGTACTATAGTATTAGAGTTACGAGAAGATAGAGGAAAGGGACGACTCTGCAAAAATTCAAAAGTGTGTTATGTTTGATGTTAGTACTGTTCTCAAAAAAATAAAATGCGCGGACTTTCTCATTATGAAATAGTGGAATCATTCCTGTGATTTGCCAGCTATGTCAATGCCAATCACTAAACCGGTCTTATTTGTAATATAATTATTAGTTTTCATGTGTAACATGTACGTTATCATATAGTCTTAGTTATTAATTTATTGTAGGGTCTTCTTAACTGGAGTAACAAAGTAATGAAGTATAGAGTCTAATCTTGAAATAAAGACATGTGTGTCCCAGGTGGGACAACCCAAAAATTGGGAATAGTGTCCTACTGGTAACTCATTTCACCAATGTTTGTGGACTAAAAGGTTGGGATGTCTGAGGATATGTGGATTGAGTCAACACATGGCATGGTTACAGAGGAGTAGGGAGTGGCCAGTGTGTAGTGGTGTGGACACACCGTATTCCCAACTGGAGAATGGATGGCTGTTGTATCAGTGAAGTTTTGGGGTGGGTGTTTGGGGAACTAGAATCCATGGGTATATGGGTATATACGCAAATGAAGCAGCACAGCAATAGTGTAATGGTTAGAGCATCCATCTAATGAACAGACATTCCCATTTCGAATCCCACTACAACACATACCATTTTCCATTAGAAATCATCTGTATATGAACATATTTTAACATCTGTTTGCTGTATAACATGCATAATAACAATTAAATGTAAACTGGAGTGAAGTGCCAGTGTCATAATGAATAAGGCACTAGTAAGCAGGTACAAGCATAAATAAGCAGTAGTAAGCATATGTAAATACTAGTGAGTGTGTTTGCACTTCAGGAAGCAGTGCTAACAGCCAGTTACAGTTTCTCATACTCAGCTTCTAGATTACTTAACCTGTGTAGGCAGTGCTAACCCCCATGCAAATAGGCTGAAACCCGCCCACTTCTGCTTAAAAGTGCTTACTTCTGCTTATCCCTGCACGAACAGGCATAGACATGCTTATTGCAGGAAGGTGGTGAAAAAGGGGCACAAAGAGGGAAAGACAGTAGGCAAGATAGCTAGGAATGTGCAGGAAGGGTGTAGGGGAGGTCCATACCTGTCCATTTCTTCTACAAATGTGCTGGTGCCCGGTGCCACCTGCATTGATAGCATGATGCAGGTATTCCCTGGTGTCAGTGGCATCTGTCCATACAGGGCATGTGTGTAAGGCATTGTATGTCTTTTGTGGATCAAATTTGATGGCACCACATATGTTTCAGGCATCCGGTGGGGAACATAGTGAAGGTGCATTGTCCGCAATGATGTCCCTATTGTACTAGTGGACAGGGTGCCATGCCCTCTGCAGCCCACTGCAATCACACCATGCTTACTATCTGTTAACAATATGCAGGGTACTAGGAATTTAGTGGCAGTCTTCTAGGCAAGTGTGTTTCTGTATGAGACATGGGTTCAGACTGTATTCTGGGTAATATTAGGGTTTCTTACTTTGTTCAACAGGCCTTTTATCAGATGTAGGGTTATGGCTTGTCAAGCCAGTCTCTTGGCTGACTGAAATCTGTAATCCTCGTCAGGTGGACATTGTGACATATAATATGGCCACCATACAGTAAAAGTACAAAACCCACTCTTCAACAAGTCCAGTTGTTAGACACTCACAGCCACCTCCACAAAATATATGACTGAGAAACACACACACACCTGTCATGTCTTGGAATAGAAGTCCTATCTTACTAGTTCATCACACTACAACATTACGCAGTTATAGCATGCGCTATAGAGATTACTGGGCTACAAGGTTTCCAGACATGTATTTCCAGGTGGATGACATCAGCAGCCTAATCCTGAATGCCTTGGCAAAGTTGGGTATGTGAATTGTATGGAGTGTGATTGCCTGAGTAGAGAACAATGCTTTTTAGAGTAGAGACAGATGGACGAACACACACACACACACACACACACACACACACACACACACACACACACACACACACGCACACACACACACACACACGCACACACACACGCACACACACACGCACACACACGCACACAGTTGCCAGGTCTGGGATTAGAACACCTAAGTAACTACTTTATCACACGGTACGGAGATTATTGGATTACAGCATCCCCAGAGGTGTATTTCTAGGTGGGTGAAATCAGCAGGATCGTCAAAGTAGGGCCAATGAATTGTAGTGAGTGTGACTAGCCAAACATTTAGTGCTCTCTACACAGGCATAGGAACAGACACAAAAGTATCCACAACTCCCATGTGTGGGACTAAAACCCCTACCAGAGCTCTATATCACACTACAGCATTACACTGTTATAGCATGCATCACAGGGTTTGCTGGAGTACTCGTTTCCCTAAAGGTGTACTCCCCAGTGATTGACATCAGCAGGATTGCTAATGTAGGGCATTTCAATTGTATTGAGTGTGACTAACCTAAATTCCAACAATTAGTCTGTATGCATTAACCGCTGTCCTGGCCGGACCAAAATAACCCACCTTTGCAGGTCATGAACCCAGGACCCTGTACATCATAGTCACAGTAACTAACCACTAAGCCATCACAACAGTACATGAGGCTGAGGTTTCACCACAGTGATCCCATTATATGCTAATCAAAGTGAACATGTGAAAGGAATCTAGAGGACCTCTCCAAAGCCAACTTCATGTTACTCAAGGCAGAAGTGACAATGTTTGTGACACCCATGGAGACAGGAGCTGACAGTTCTACTGATGAATCCTGCACTAAGGTACTGTATGAGCACATCCACTTGTGCATGATTCCTGACATCCCACTTAGAACCACAACGCTCACCTCCCAAATAAGCAAGTCAATCTGGTGGTCTCCTGCCATTAACACAGTATCCAACAGAAGGTAGACACTGTTGAAGCAAAAAATGATAATCCAAAGATGCAATCAACTCCCTTACCAGCCACAGTAAGACATTGAGATCCCTCATGGAATCCTCCAAAGCTGGTTATGTAACTAAATTTATCACAGATTCCATAGACAACCACACCGCATTCTATAGTTATGTCCAGAATCTAACTGGCAATGCTGAGAAGTGCTCTGAGCTACAACAGAATGGCATTACACAGACTGCTCCCATGGATTGTGCCAATATCCTGGCAGATTGGTTTAGTGCCACAGTCCCCCCCCCCTCTCACCCCCAAAAGGGCCCATGGCAATATGAACTGAGTTCCAATGGCCAGTAATCACGGCCACACAGGCAGAAACCGCACTATTCACTGCTAAGAATACATCATCCATGGGACCAGACTGTCATGTGTAATCATAACCTCGCATCAAGCCTAGTGCCCACTGAGTGGTGCACAGCTGCAGTTATCCCATTCCACAAGGGGGGATCCACCTTGGATCCCTAAAACTACTGTCACATCAGTCTGACGAGCCTGATCTGCATGGCCATGGAATGCATTATCAGGGAGGTTTAGAACACAGACATTGGCAACCCTCAAACACTGGACCCCACACAAATTGAGCTCATGGAGAGCCACTCATGCCTCCTGAAACCGATTATCTGCTTTAACTCAGTCTGCATAGCTGTTGAAGAGGGTAAGGCAGTGCACAATGCCTATGTGGACCTCACCAAGCCCTTCAATACCATACACCAGTCTGGAAACATAGATTAACATACCAATCTGGCCATACATCCCTATGCCACTCAATGCGTACTCGATTTGTTTATGGCTTACTGACAGAACCCAAACTGTACATGTAACTGTCTCCAAAGCCATTCCCAGACAAGTGACATATGGAGTACCTCAGGGTTCATCCCTGGGACCACTGTTGTTTGATATCTACATCTCTGTAGTACAGGCCAACAGTATGGGACTCTGGCTAACAAAGGTAACATATGACTGCAAAATGGGAGTCATTATGAGCCTGACTGTACTGCATGACATGTTACTGATACCAGCCTGACATCATACAGGTAGGATGGGGTACTGTCAACATCTTGTGGCCTTTTTGTGTAAGGTCCTGGTTATGAGATCTGCAACAGTTGGTAGTGTATTGTAGGGCAGATATGTTTGGCTGTGGGGGGGAATACCTATTCGTACATGACGTATGTTGTTTGTGCCTGTCAACCTCATTCATGGTACATGTGGACATATATGTTTCTGCTATGTTCCCACCTTATCTACAGATGTATGTCCATATATACCTATATAGATATAAATATCTGCTTACACACACACACACACACACACACACACACACACATATATATATATATATATATATATATATATATATACATTTGTATCTGTGTAGACATTAATATATTTTCACACACACATACCTCTACATGTTGGAATACACTCTCTGTACTGTTGAATGACTGGGCCGGATGATATGTTTGTGAATACAGCAGGGTTATGTATATCTGAGGTGGCTTAGAGTTAAATCATTTTGGCTATGGTGTGCATGTCAAGTCTAGCAGAGTTTGTTTATTTTGTTGCTACGCAGAACAAGGGCCGATGGATACTGAGTGATTAAGGCACTGTAAAGCAGTTGTAAACATGTTGTCAGGCATGGTATGTCCGAAGTGAGTCACATGTAAAGGCACCATAGGTGGTGCAGGTGTCCATTAGGGAACATGGTGGAGGTGCACTGTGTGCATGTATGTGCATATTGGACAGATTGCCAGGGTGACATGCCCTCTGTAGCCCACTGCTATCACTGCACAGTTACTATCAATGGCCAATATGCAGTGTACTATCCACATACTGGCTGTTGCCTAGGCATGCGTGTGCATATGACACATGGGTTGAGTATGTGCTCTGGGTAATAGTGGGGTTGCTAGCTGTGATTGGCTGGCCTTTATGTCACATGTATGTACATGGGTATGGCTTTGCACCCCAGCCTCACAGCTAATGTGCATCTGATATCCCTGTATGGTTGACATTGTGATATAGAGTACTCCTAAAATAAATAATATGCAAACCCCCCCCCACATTGCCCACAGGTGTCACACACTTACAACCACCACTACCAGAGGATACAAGTCACACACACACCTGTCACATCTGGTATTCGAACCCCTACCTAACTAGTTTATTACACTACAGCAGCACGCAGTCATAGTACACACCACAGACATTACTGAAGCACCTCTTCCCCAAAGGTGTATTTCACAATGAATGACATCAGCAGTATTACCAAAGAAGGGCATTTCAAGTGTACTGAGAGTTCTACATGCTGTTTACTGTCAGAAAAACACATTTACACCCACTTAAAAGTGCCTTATTCTGGCCTAAACAAAGTTATTAACAACCCTTGCAGGTCTTGAACCCTGGACCATGCACACCATAGTCACTGGACTTACCACTAAGCCATCTGAGTTATATACATGTTTCCTGGTTTTTAGAATACACTACAGGTATTCCACAGTACTGAAAACGCATGGGACAGTCACTTTGTGTACATATGTACAGTACCTTTTAATGTACTGTACTTTATGAAAAAAACATAGACAAGTCTACATATGTACAACTGTTATAAATACATACTAAATATATATATATATATATATATATATATGCATTTCTGTGATGTGTACACTCACACACACATATATATATATATATATATATATATATATATATATATATATATATATATGCATATGCACAGACACATTTATAGCCATACATATAAATAGCTCTGAACACCTTTGTGACACAGAAGGATTCCAAAGGAATTGAAGTGTACACAAACACAGGCAACTCTTGTATTATAACATTTAAATATTAATTAGTTCACCAGAGAAGGGATAGTTGTTTGGGGTGGGGACTGATGGGTAAGGAAATACACCCCGGGGATTGTGGAGTTTGGGGTGGGATGATGGGTAATGGAATACACCCCAGGAATCACTTCTGAGTCACTGCTCGACAGTGGCACAGGAAAATAACATACCCAACAGTAGTCATTCTTGACTGTCTATTCTTTTATATTCCTGCCTATGTAATATTCTGTAGACTCCACTCACCACAGATGACTACCATGGTGTGCAGCATGTTAAAAGACATAACATGTGTATGCCTGGCTACTGGGTAGTCACACACACACACACACACACACACACACACACACACACACACACACACACACACACACACAAACACTTGCCAGTATTGTGCTTACAAGTCTTGCCTATGTAAAGGTTACTAGTAGAGTGGTAAGCATTTGGGGGATGTGCCACAGAACCCATACAATTACAGTTAATCTGATTTTGTGTGTGAGCTGACATCTCAGGAATGATTACTTGGAGTGGGGAGGGGGGAAAAGGGTGGTGTAACAGATGAAAAGGATAAAGGCCAGTGGAAAAGGTGGTTTCTCTTTGGAAAGTGGTAAAACCCTCTCTCATGACAGGATGCAGACAGAAATACATACACATACACTCAGGGATTTGCAGACATGCACACACACATACACACACACAGACAGTTGCCAGTGGTGAGATCAGAACTCCTGCCTATCTACAGATCACTATTACAGTACTACACAGTTATGGGATGCACCACAGAGATTACACATGTCCAGGCAAGTCAGAATGCCCTTCTAAGATTGAGGACATCAACAGGGATACTGACAGTTAAAACCTGTGTGTTTAAAGTAGGAGTCCATTACAACCTGTATGCACAAACAAGACACATCATCTGCAGGTAAGACATAGGCCTGAGAGGTGTATTTGTAGCACAACAAGCTCTGAACTGGAGTATGTCCATCTGTGGAATGGACTACTACTATCACTATACAGGGTTACAGTGGGCATGCTCATACACTTAGAATCACAGGACTTGTTTGGATGCATTGACTCCAATTACACAAGGTGACAGTGGGCACGCTCATACACTTAGCTGCACAGGGCCATTTGGGATGCACTCTGACTCCAACTACACAAGGTTATACTGGGCATGCTCATACACTTAGAAACAAAGGCCTTGTTTGGATGCACTGACTCCAATTACACAAGTTGACAGTGGGCACGCTCATACACTTAGTAGCACAGGGCTGTTTGGGATGCACTCGGATTCTAACTACAGAAGGCCACAGTGGGCATGCTCATACACTGATATGTACAGAACATGTTGTAATGGACTCCTATTGTAAATACACAGGTTTACAGCTATGTACATCTTAACTGTCAGTATATATGCACATCATACAGGTTTACTAACAGATACCTGTATGTGGCCCATAAATGATATATCTGCGTCTGTGCTGTGTGATACACATGCATACATGTACATGAAGTACTGCCATATATATGTGAAGCGTGCACAATTATGCATGTGTAAAGTGACAGACAATTGGTTAACTGGGACACACAAGTAGATGCAAAGTACAGCATGTCACACACATAGCTGCCCTGAAAGGCATACATTGATATCAGGTTGTGGACAGTGGCATCATAGTTGGAACAGTGGCATGTGCAAGCATAATATGTGAGCCCCATTGTCTAATGGTACTGAGGTGCAGGTGTCAAGATGACCTTGCCCGCCTGTGGTAGTAGTTGTCATTATTAGCAGGACTGTTCCAATAAGTATATCTCACATTGGTCATCTACAAAATGTCTGCTGCTGTCCATCACCTTAGATGTAGCATTTGATACCAAGCACAGTACTGCCACTCACAGTGATGTCGTGATACAAGTGGCAACTGCTTGACTAAAACAATGAGCCAATGTCCTGCTATAATTATGAGGTTGTCCAGTGTCTGTCATTCCAGGATGACATGACTGAAAGAAGACAAGCCTTTGTCACATATCACATGCAGCCATCATTCAAGGGAGTGTGGATAATATCTAGGTTGTATTTACCCATATAGTGCCATTCCAAGGCAAATGTCCTAAACACAGAGGTAACACCCTGACACCTACAAGACAATTGCACTGGATGCTTATGATAACCAGTGCTAGATATGTGGCTTTTATAATCCACTTGCTTAATGTAGAACCTACAATGGGGAATACAGACATCTGTGCAGTGAGGAACACCTGGCTGAAGGCTCTGTAGTGCACAATAGCACTACCACCATATAACTCAGATCCAAACATGTGGGCCATAACACTGGTATGGATCACTCCAGGTGGTGGTGTCCCCATGTTCATAAAGGCTACTCACAAGTAAAGACCACTACTCAAACTTAATTCATCACAGATGAGTCAGGTACAGGTGACAGTGGCAAAAGCTGCATTCTAGCTTGTATCCTCATATACATCCCCACCCTGTCCTCAGACTACCAACACACATCCATAAATGTGGTATGAAATATTATGGTACAACACCAAATAACCTTCGACTGGTGGTCTGTACCTAGCCCTACATCAGCTGTGCAAAGTACTCATGTACTGACACAGTTGCATAATGTGTTTTGCAATTCAATAATACCACTGTTTTTAACCAGGTCAGTTGTACACATACCATGGTCCCTTGGATGTAGTCAGTAGTAACACAGTTGACTGTTGCTATACACCAGTAAACAACACCCTCATGGTCGCATATGACCTAGACGTACCTGCCCTGGATATGTACATCCCACAGTCATATACCATACATGAAAATACCATAGCTGTTGTTGTCCTTTGTACATACAGGTGGCTAAATTCATTACATACATGCACATGGAAGATAGGTCCATGGCTGCTGAATGCTAACAGTACATAAGGTTTGATATCTGTGTTGACAGAGGTAATAATCCCTCCCTACTGGTCACCCATGACACCTATCATATCACACAACAATCCATGTGGCATGTATGTCATTAAACATGTCCACCAAATGCAATGCCTACAGACATACCCAAATAACAGGACCGTAGGCCTTACACACATGACCTGTATTGACAGACTCAGGGAAATACAGCTATGTTCTGTATGTTCCTGAGTAGTTACAGGTGATATGTCCATGACATGTACAGCCATGTGTGACGCACAGCTCCTACATATACCCCATGTCAACAATTACAAGCCATGCATACTGTGTGCTGTCTGGACATGAACCTTATTACCACAATAGCCACAACGTGCTGGGGTGAGATGTTTATAAGCCACAGACCTCACACATGCTTGAACAAGTGTAATGCCTAGCTCAAACAGAGCACATTGCTGGCATTCTTTCAGTAATCATGAGGTGTGTGTGGCAAATATGATGTGCTCACTGTTGACCATTACAGTGCCCTGGCTTCACAGTGGAACTGTCAACTAACATTTTGTGGCATCATGACATGGTATACTGCTGTGTGTGTAGCTTGTTGATATGTGCTGTTGGCGTAAATGTCCACTTAGCTACTCAGTGAAGGTGGTTGAGTGTCCTACCGGTACATGAATACAACATCCAATATGGTGTAATGCTCAGCTAGGTTTCACACATGGTGTGGGGAAGATGTGGAATGTATCCTCTTGACCCGATAGTCCACTTACTGATGGAGTCTGCATATGTGTATATGTATTGATGTGTGTTTAGATTCCATGTTTGTGGAGTGTCTGATGTTTGGAGGTGACTGTTGTCTTAGTACATCATACAGGTGCAATGCAGCCTCAACATTGCCAAGTTTATATGGTGATATGCTCAAAGACAGATGTTTGGACATAACTACTAAGTGGTGGGGTTACTTTGCAGATGAGTGATTACTGATGACAGCTCACAGGTGTGTTACAACCATTCCTACAATAACCTGTGCAACTGCTAAGCTCTGGTGTTGTTAATTGAAGGGGAAGACACAGAAAGTAGAATGCAGTAAGGGTGACACTAAAGGCAAACCTCTTGACACTTGTAACAGAAACACCTCCCCAGGGCATATATTGTGCATATGTCAGCACAGTTGGCAAAAGTAAAAGTCAGTAAGCTTTGTAGCACATGTGATAGTGCTGTAACTCTGTAATACCTATCATGAGATAGGCAGGTGTTTGATTCCCAGTACTGGCAAGTGTGGGTGTGTGTGTCCATATATAAGTCACGTATGATGGGGAATACATCTCCAATGTTTTTTACTCCCCTGTACACTGTTGTAGACATCTGTACAGAGTGAAGTGTAGAAAGCAAGACATAGGCAGGGGTTTGAATCTCACACATGTCAAGTGTCTGTATGTGTGTGACTTAGGTGTATATCTTTATGAATGGCAAAGTGCGTGTGTGTGTTGGAGTGAGGCTGTATTTACCATACTCAAATGATAAAACCCCCTCCCCACATCCACTCACTGCAATCTAGTATCCCTGTTGATGTCATCAGTCTTAGAAGGGTATTCTAATTGCCTAAAAACATGTAAGCCCTGGGGTGAGGCTTGTTTTACCATAGTCTACTGATATATCCCCCTCCCCACATACACTCACCGCAATCTAGTATCCCTGTGGATGTCCTCAATCGTAGAAGGCCATTCTGACTGCCTGCAAATGTGAAATCTCTGTGGCGTGTCTCATAACTGTGTTGTACTATAATAATGATTTGTACATTGGCAGGGGTTCTAATCCCAACACTGGCAACTGTGTATGTCAGCATGTGTGCTTCTGTGTCTGTGAATCCCTGGGTGTGTATGTGTGTTTGCATCCTGTCATGAGAGCAGGTATAACTGCTTTCCAAAGAAAAAACACCTTTTCAACTGGCCTTCACCCTTGTCATCTGCTGAACCACTCTTTTACCTCCTCCCCGCTCCGGGTAAATATACCTCTGATGTCACCCAGTATGGATGTGAGGCTCTGGCCACAGTAGCTTACTACACAGCTATCATGCTCTTGGACCATTAAATCAGTAAACATGCTTGAAACTTGGGAGAGTATACCTGTGATGTGGAAGCTACAAAGTGCATGCAGGTATTGTCATACAGACCTGTTAGTCTAAAGTTACATATGGGACACTAACTGAAAGCACTGACATCCCCCTTGTAGTCTGTATGTATACATTTGGCACATGCAATTACACCTGAAAGAGGAAGGCAGAACATCAAGATCAACATGCAGTTATTGGTGTTAGACATGATACATACTGTCAACAGTACAAAATGCATTCTAAAACTCTAGTACATAGTATGTCTGCTGCCTGTCAACACTACTCAACAATGGTAATCTACAGTTGTCTTCCTAGTATGTTCAGCCAGTGCATCAGACCAAATGACCATGTCTCTGCACCGATGGTATGGATGGCAGGGATGCGGCACAGGCATCATCATATGCACAGGGTGATAATGTTTGCCGAAGACTTAGGCTGTACCATTGGATGACATCATGTGTGTGGGTTAAGGCCTTTTATCTCATTGGACGTGTGTGGATGTTATGTGTGTGTGTTAAGGTACCCTACATTTGTTTCTGGTGTGTGTGTGTATGTATGCACACTAGTCTGGCATGTGGCTGGCCTACACAGGGGTATTACTGACAGCTGCAGACTGTACAGGGCAGGTTGTACAGTTCACAGTGTCCGGCCATAGCAATGTGACCTACGCCTGCCAGGGGTTGCACTGCCACTACCAGGCAGAGGTCCAGATTAGGTACTGTCTGATGACACATGTCCACCGGAACTGTGTCCCTGTTGGAACCATCCAGAACCACATGTACATGGCCTGCTGTGTCCTGGTGTGGACAGCACAGCACCAGCTGCACTGCTCCTGCTACCACCATTATGGGAGCGGGCATGTGAAGTAGCATGTTCACGTACACCTTCAACAGTTGGTGTAGCTGGCCTATGCCCACGTGCCTGATGCCTTACTCCCACTAGATATTCTAAAACAGACATTCCATGCTCGAGGATCGACATGCCCCTGTCAAGGACTCCCACCATGTCACACAATCATCTATCCAAAACATCTGCAAGCTGATGGTGAGCATTTGCAATTGTCTAGATGTTGTCAGTTAAAGAACAGACAGCAGCCCTCTGAAGACTCAGACCTTCTCTGTTGTGCCATTCAAAATGTGCCTTTGCCTCCATTACAGCCTGAAACATGCATCTGGTAACACCAGCTGATGTGCTATGTCTTGCAGGAGCATGTTGGCCAGAAGTCCCCCTATGAGCAGCCCTGGGCACATGCCTGTGTGGGACATCACCAGTCAGTTGGCTGGGATCATGGTGTACAGACACACCTTCCACAATCTCCACACTTTCCTGTTCCATGCTACCACCCACCACCTGTCCTTACACTATGGCCACTGGTGATGGCGTATGTGTAGGTTTGGCAACTGTGTGTGGGGATGAGGGGGATACAGCAGAATGCCAACCAATGGCACAGATTCAGCCCCTGACAACCCTGCCTGTGCCTCAATCATACTTTCATCATCACTGCTAGAGTCTGTGGGGACACTAACATCAGGTGGCCAACACACCTGCATCAACACCTGTGAGGGGCGGACAAGAACTGTACATTACCAGTTATACATCACAGTACAGACACACAGACACAGACATACAGACAGACAC
Organism: Protopterus annectens; assembly: GCF_019279795.1. Classification (NCBI taxonomy): domain Eukaryota; kingdom Metazoa; phylum Chordata; order Ceratodontiformes; family Protopteridae; genus Protopterus; species Protopterus annectens. The sequence goes on from NC_056728.1 coordinate 579,589,349, forward strand.
ATGATATGGCACCCAACGGCATGCAATATGCATGTGATATGGCAGAAGGCATTCAGCTTAGACAATTATAGTGGTAGTTATCATACATCCCTGGGTTACACACAACAGCATGCATGTGTTATGGTAGAAGGCATGCAGCTTACACAATTATAGTAGTAGTAGTTAGCATACATCCCTGTGTTGCACAATTTGTGTGCATGCGCTATGTACCATTGCATTGCACTGCCATGTTTTGTGCACCATACCCCACATCGTAACAGACCGTCGCTGACCTGGGTACATCTGCCAGTGATGCTTCGTGTTGGCCACTGCCCCTATGTGTGAGGAGGACATGAGCACAAGGGTATGTTGAGTGAATACTATGTTTGCCAGAGCCCTAACTTGCACATTTCCCCAGTTTGTTCAACATTATTCTGCTTACCCCTGAGCTGAGTCTACAGGCAATGTGCATGTGGCTGTACACACGTTTGACATGGCTGTCCCTACTTTGCAATGGTGCCACAGACCAGCACAGGTTAACAGTACACCGGCCTGATGTGTCGCATATGACCTTGCCAATCACATGTAGTATGACATGTCTTCTGCTGATGTGATGAATGACATGCACACATGTTTAATACAATGGTGTTCTTTCAAATATACAGTAAGGTACTGGTGTCCCAATGCAGGGACATGTTATATTAGCATGGACCTTCAGCTGCCGCAATGTTGTCAGTCCACCCTACAGATATACAGTGACATACTGCACATTGAGCTAATGTGCATAGCCATTGCAGGGCATCATGTGGCTTCACTATTGCTATACAGTGTGAGTTACAGACACAGTTCATAGCCATGACTGTGTTCAGATACAATACATATCTAATGTGGAATGTGACCCACATCATTGAGGTGTATTCACACTAAACCCTAATGTGGAATGTGTGACACAGGTCACTGAAGGGTATACAGATGACAACCCTGCACATCTGCAATCATATTGTGGATGCCTGGCAACTATGCCCAGACATGGGTAACTGTGCAGTACGCCATGTTCCACATGCCATCTGTGTACCTCACACACATGAGAAGCAAGCATGACAGTGATGTCTGACACCAGCAAGGTGAGTGTACTGTATCTGTGGCCTGATGTGGTTGTATGTGTATGTTGTACAACACATGTATGTATTTGGATACTGTATAGGTTAAAGCTTTCATGTCATGACACCCTCAAAATGTTCAAGACATGTTTTGTGGTGCTTTGATGTTATGTCTATGCAAGGTGTGCACAGCCCTGCATGATGTTTAGTGTGTCACATCTGAAATATAACCATTACACAAAAGTCATAGTTGCATTGTGTTGAGCCAATGTACAACATGGTGTACACACATGGACATCCCTTCTACTGTCTGTGTTGCTTCATGTCTCTGGCCATCCTCCATGGCCATGTGTAAACATGTTTTGTCCAATGGTTGTGATGGGCATCTATTTCATATGTCAGTGTTGTCCCATATGACATACACCCGCAGATGTCATATGCTCCACTGAGAACAGGTTTATGCATACAAAGGGTGGTATGCTTGGGATGTAAGATATCATGTTTTGCAGGATAGTTAACCAGTGTTGCAGTCAGCCCACAAAATGTCATGGACATGTTAGACAGCAGATGACATTGTGTGACATTCATAGCAAGGGTATACTCCACAAGGGTGAATCCTGTCTGTTTGCCATAATCCAGCTCCAAAACATATAGAGTGTGTGCACACATATGCTCTCTGTATAGTACTGTTTGTATTCCCCCACATGTGTAATGCTGATCTGTAGTACATGTCCCTACAGTGAACCACACCTCCACCATTGTATTTACAGCTGTCCACACATCTGGCAATGACAGTTTGTAAGGTTTAGTGTAGGTGTTTCATATAGTCTTCAAATATTCCACATGAGTAACCACTGTGATGCATTGCAAGTATGACCTGTATATATTAACAGGATCACCATACATAATGTCTACGTGTGTTAAAAGGCCACATGGCAGATAGCATGCATTTAATATGATCTGTGTGATATCAAGCCTGATAAGTAATAACAAACTCACCAGCAACTGGCTGCTGCCACTGCAAAATGCCAGAGGTACCTAAATAGGTGTGTCAAAGCAGTAAGATCATTATCCACATCTGTGTGATAGCTACAGGGTGCAATGTGCATGTTGGCACATAAGCCAGTACAATAGACTATACTATGCAGTATGCACATCTGTGCATACATAGAGTAGCAAACTATAGAATGTGGCATGTGTGCATACATGCCTTGCATATGATGTTAAGTTAAATATTGTACAGTAACACATGTATCTATATTAAATATAGTAGTGTTATATGTGCAGTAGTGACTTACCATCCAACTGCTGGCTCAGTAGTTGTGAGACACCCACCTCCACAATACCAGCTGAAGCTTGTGGATGGAGTTCTGTAGGTGTCCCCAGAGTGGTCAAGAGCTCCTCAGTACATGTGAGTGGGGGCTGGGTCAGTGGCCCCCCACCTGTTGCAGCTTGTTCCCTGGTGATTGCATTTGCACACTGTTTTGTCCATCTAATTAAGTCAGTGCAGTGTCGGTGCATCTGTTGAAAGGTGCGAATGTGGCAGCCAACATCATTTACCCTCCTGCGAAGTTCCTCCCACTGGGCATCCCGGTGCTGTGCATCCTGTGGCACATGTCTGAAAAGTGTCCCATGGTTGTCAAGGAGGTATGGAATGAGGACCTCATCCTCCATGCGGCTGTACGGTGGCAGCCTGGCACACAGCATACCTGGCAGACATTATGACAGCAACAGGTCACAGTAACTCACAGAGAAGTACAGAAGTACAGCTGCACATACATGTGTATCACATTTATTATAATTACAAATATGGCTTTGCAAATCTGCATGACACTAACACCACTGACATGTTTAACTCACACACATTTGACACTTACTGGTGATTTCATGTTATCACCATATATGTGTGTGTCAAGTGATGACATTGCTCATACTCCATGTGGATGTTGTCTTGATGTGGGTATGTCTGTTTGCCTGTACTGGTGTCTTTACCTATTAGCACATGCCTGGATGTGTTGACATTAATGCAAGAGACCTTAATGCTGTGTATATGTCACATATATAGTCATACACAGCCTTAAGGGACATGACCTGTGACCCTGCAGACTTGCTCACAGCAAGTTGTACATGTATGTGTTTTGCCATATACAGCTACATGGCACTGTACAGCAGTATAGCATCCTGCCATGTATTACCTGTGTTGCACATGTGAAACACGTGGGATAATGGCTAGCTTGATGGTATTTGCAGGGTTGGATATCAACTATAGCATGTATGGTCATAGTGAACTAGTAGGCTATATGCCCTGGGCCATGTATGAGCATAAGCTGAAAGGTTACCTAGCTGTAGCCAACAGACAGGTAACTTTCAGTGGCCAGTTCAAGCAGTGCCACAGAACTGATCCACAGGTTTACTGATATATTTGCCATGCGGTCATCACACCATGTCTCAAAGAGGGGTAATGTGCAGCTTTGCTGGACAGGGACCCATAGTATGGCAGGAGTATGTAAAGTGTATGGGACAGGGATCTGTCAGGCATGTTATGATCCTTGTACTAGAAAGGTGGATGTTCATGAAGTATGTGTTTATTTGAAATCAGAATGTGTAAGTGTAGCATGTCCAACATCTCTGGGTTGGACATGGTTTATTCAGGGTAGGCATCATGCTACATAGTGGAGCTTGGGTTTGGGAAGGCCGGTGTAGGCCATCTGAACATGGCCAATAACCCTTAAAGGAAATATGTGATCTATTATGGTCAACTGAGTGTTGAGTATGGGTGAACAATGATCTCTATATTCATGGATGGCACCCTGTCATGATTAGGGGTGCCACTTACGACTACCTGACTGGTGTGGTGAAGTGACTAGCAAAGGAAAGACTACTGTCCAGCTGGATCCCATACACACACAGTTTCCATTATGTTGCCCGCTGCCTAGGTGGTAGTTCATGGGTACAGGGTTTTTAACATAGGGGATGACAATGCAATACTTTACAGTGAGATTGTGGCCATATGTCAGAAACCACACATCTGACCCACAAAGGCCCTTCTGTATGTTGCCCATAGCACTCATTGAGTCAACTATAGCTCCCAGTTCATAGTCATTTGCAAACTTCAGTAGGCAGATGCCTTCTGTGTTAGTCTGTGTGGTATAGATTTAGATAACAAAGAGGGGGTGTACCAGGACTGAACCCTGTATTACTGTAGTTGGCAGTGGTTTGCTTTGCATGTATTAGTCAAACACCTTCTGTAGTGTTGGTTCTGCCAGCAGTCCAGTTGCCAACCAGTCTTGTGACATAGGAATATACACATTGTTTACTGAGTGTAGCTGGAACCCAGTATGGGTGATGATGTCCTAAGACCTGGCAAGGTCAAGATATGTTATGTGAATCAACCTTACTGTCATCTTCATCTGTACTGACTACATCACATAAGTTGATCAAGGTTCATGGCCTTACAGACCAGACTCAGCAAGGTAGTAGTGCACTATTTCCCATTATCAGTGGTGTCTCCCCCATTGTGGAGTGTGATAACTGTTGCTGTGCACCATTCAGTGTGTACACAGCCTGACATGCAGCTATGATTGAACATGATGTGTATGTGGAGAGCAAATTATTCTGACGTTTGTGTAAAACACACCCTGGGATGTTGACTGGTCCCATGCAAGCTGTATTTATGGCTTTAGAGAGTGCAGCCTGTACCTGCATAGTTATTACAGGGACTCTGAAGTGTATATGAATATATAAATATATGTACCTGTTGGGGGGAGGTGAGAGTGGGTTTAAGTTGTCACAGACCCTATCTGGATGAACAAGTGCTATTTCTGTAGGTGCAGTACTTCTCATGCTATAGTGCTGTGAAGCACGGTAGGTGTTGTTGTTGCCATTATGATTCATGACACAGCTATAGAATGCTCTGTGGTTGGCCTCATAATATGTGGCCGATTAGTTTCACAGTGGCTTTGTGTGGTCTTATATGGTGTATCTAAATCTTACTGAGGCTGATCAGGGATCACCTCCTCTCATTCATGTGTGTTCACTCTTGCAACAGTTTCTACCTTCTGTGGTACAGTTTATGGCAGGGTACCACCAGTTTGCCTTCCTGTTTGTGTTTAGTTGAATCTTGGTTCTGTTTTAATTGCACAATCACTGCACTAATGTGAGTGCTTAAAGTGCATTTGTGTAGAATCCAGCATTTGCATATGCATTGTCCATCTGCATGGGTGCCATGACATTCACCACTTCTGTCTTAAGAAGCATAACATTGGCTTTGGAGACTGACTATGTGTAGCATACTGTTAGCCCTGTTTGTGTGACTATGGTGAACCAGGTCATTGTGGTGATGAAATCCAACATGCATTGAGCACAGGTGTTGGTACATAAGGAGTCTTCCCAGTTAATAGTGGGATAGTTGAGAATAGCCATTATTATGGTTTTCTGTCTCAAACCTAATATTCCCCATTACAGCACAATATGACAGTTTGGAATTCAGAGGCATGGTTGGTGATCTGTAGCAAGGTGCAAATTGGATTCCACTTTGGCACAGAGGTAGTTGCTCAGCATAATGCATTTGATGTTATGCAAGTGCAACTAGCCTGGGGGTGTACATATCCTTCAGGAATATGGCCACACCTGTGGCATGTGTGTTGCAATAAAGGATAATGACCAAGAAGTGAGGTATGTATTATAACATGGTCATGCAGGGGTGCTCTCTGGAGCCTTGAACCATATCTCAGTCACTGCACAGATATGTTATCCATGTTAAGGATCGACGTGAGTCCGTATTGAGTTTCCAAAATGTATTGAGTAGCTAGACATGCAGTTTATTGCTTGGCTGTCCCTGTTACAGCAGTGAAATTGTCATTTGAACCTTGCATGATGAAGGCACTATAGGGGAAGCATGAGCCCTAGCCAGTATCCAGATTCCCAGGGGTGACAGGTGCAGGCCCTGTCTGGCAAAGCATCATGGTCTGTCAACCATGTTATCCCAGACAGAGAGATACTGGATACCCTTTGGATTACACCAGAACATTAGACAGTTGGAGAATACAATCCTTTTGTCCCTGTACTGCAGTATCATTCTGGACAATGGCAGACTGCTACCCAGGCCTTGGGACATACCTGCATTGTCTACAAGACCTGACAGTTCCTACATGTGTGTTTCCATGCAGTTCAGGCTACAGCATCCCAGGTCCTGCACAACAACATGGAATATGCCAGAGCCATGTGTACAGTTCAAAAGGTGGTCTGAGTGTATGGGTATGTGGCTAATCATGGCAGACAGGCAGCTGATAGTATACTTGGTGTGTGACATAGTGCTAGACTTTGCATTCACAAATGAGTACTGTTGGGCATGTTTCTGGCCACGTGTTCTGAGGAGTGGCACAGTTTTTCAACCTATGTCATACAGTTGTGTATTTTGTTGTCTGTCTATTCCAGCTTGGGAGGTCCCTTGCTTGGCCAAATTCTTGGAAGCCTCTGTGAATGTGTGCGCTTTCTGGTGGTATGTGTGGGTGTCCTTACTGTGTTCTGGTAAGGGTATGTGTTGAGTGTGGTGATGAGATGCATGTGTTAACCTACACCGCATGACTGTCCAGTTCAGTCATGGCTGTAGACTGGACTGCCTTCCAGCTTGCCTCTGTAGCTGCATCCCAGACAATGTGTGGAGTGTGGTGTTAGGTGGGTTTGGCAGTATACATGACATAGAGATTACATACCCCCAGGATGGTGACATACACAAAGCTGACATTACTAAACACCAGTAGCTGACTAGTGGACATGCCTGTATAAGCATTCAGTACTACAAGTATCAAGTACTGTATTTAGTTTACTTATTGCTTATGAAGATGTTTTAGACGGTGATGCTCACAAGTACATATGTGAGTTATGGACGTGAAAACACTGGCTATTACAGAAACATAGCAGCTAACTTTAACAGTGATCCTCATCTGAGGAGCACATCACATCCTGATAGTTGATTACAGATGATGCAAGTGTCAACAGGTTTGTATCCTTTTTTGGGTATATACACACATATCAACCAGAACCATGAGGTCTGTTGGGCACAGACACCCACTCCCCAAACAGAGTCAAGTATCAATAGACTCTGCTGCCACTATCAACATGATCAGGATATAATCAGATAGTGTAAGCCATCACCTATAAAGCAACTATTATATACTCCTACTGCAGATGTTACACTGGAGTTAAAGATGATATGCAACTTGTTTCATTAGCAGTACTGTGCACAACCTTACACACAGTATTTGGAAGCAGCTGTTAGGTTGGCAATGAGAGGTTAGGCTACACAAACATGAAAGTTCAACCAGTGGGTCTCTGCTCTCAATATCCACTCTATGCAGATGTGCACATAGCCATTTGGCCAGCCCTGTAACAAGGGTCACAACACATTTGCATAACATGTACACATGCACAGTTGTTATTGCTTTCAAATGATACTAGAGAGGTGGATGTTACATGTCTTATGTGCATGGATAGTTACCTAGATCGTCCAATTGTCTTTGCTATCATGCTGCTAAACCATCAGATGAATACAATTCATATATATCCTGTTATTGAGTATTGTAATTGCCAACAGACATTAATGTTTGCATAACATAACACAAATGCTATGTAAAATGGAATACAGACGAGACAGATCTGCCTAGGATACTGTACATTACACAGTTATTGGCACATTATCCCACAATGCAAATCATATTTGTAAAGTAAGCCCACCTTTGACATGTTCATCTCTTTAATACACCCATACATATGTCTACTGTTACAATATATCAACATATACTATCTCCTGTTATAGCACATACTTGTTGGACCAACCCTGACACAGACAGTGGCTGGAAAAGATATAATGAATTCCAAGCCCAAATATATCATCCCTTGTGGTGTATGAGGAGTTTTCCTTGTGACCTATAGCAGTACACACATAGAATACTACAGGCATAACTACTGCTCAACAATACATTACTACAAGATAGCTACTTCCACTATATGCATTGATTACACTGTAATTATTGCAGAACAGTTACTACATACACAGACATACTACAATTTATACTTATCTTATTGGTAATTGGAGGTGTTATTGAGTGGTATGTTATTTATTTTTGTCTTTGTTTTATTTCTTTTTGGGGTATTTTGTAATGTTCTGCAGGTATATACAGACGGTTTGAATGTGTGACAAGCCATCCTTTCATAGTTAGAGATCAGTACCATGTGCTATCCTGATCACCAATTGGTGTTCCAAAGTAGTTAATTACATGCACATCAGCTGTGTAGCTACACCATTAGCCAATACCACGGCGACAGTGGAGTATAACTGAGTACTCCAATTGGGCGTTGTCCCTTTGCCTTACTTGTGAGGAAAACAGCCTAAAAGTGTGGTCTGAAATCTACTGCAACAGCTGTATGGAGACAGACTCAACTATATTGTGTGGAATGTCTAGAAGTTTTGGTCTACATGTGAGTACTGCTGTCATCTTTCTGAACATTGCTACTTGTGCAGCATTTGTCTGTACCTAATACTTCTGCATATGTTTCAGTCTGGCCATGTTGTTTGACCAGATCAAGACTGTATAGCTATGCATATAATGTTAGGGGGTTTACAGTGTGCTCACCAGACATCTTTAGTTTGGTGTTAATGTGTATCATACTGTGCTGATAATCAGTAATTGGTAACACTTCCTGGTGTAATTACTTTTCAACCCTCTGAAACAAGATTTGTTCAAACAAGCCCTGTAACATCAGCAGCTGTTCCACTATATAACAGCAACTATTTCACATAGGGCCATGTTAGTGTGACTCTGTCCAGGTATGTCAAGGTTTCAGCAGATGTCATACAGTGGGTGAATAATTGGTAATGGTATGACAGTATGTATTGTTGTAATTAGTTTGGGTGTGGGGGAGATGTTGGTGGGTGCACATAGCAGATGCAGGTGTGTAGACACTGCTTTCATACATATTCTATATGTGTGTGGGGGTTCTTTCCCTATGTGAACACCTATCCCTTAGTGGACTAATACCATGGTAATTGCAGGCTGATTCATTAAGGCACTGTTAAATGCTTCCTGTATTCCATGCAGGTAATGTTAGTCCTTGAATACTTTTGGACATACATCGGAATGCAATAAAGGTTTGCTAAATAAAAGATGTCTGTGTATTGCTGTCATGGATATTTGCAGTCATTGTAGTTGTGTTGGTGACTAACCCTATTTGGCTCATGTCCATATGACATATTTGTAGTAGTGCATTGGCATATTCTCTTCATATGTTATGTTCATATTGTTTGGGGGGGAGGCAGAATGTGTGATTGCTATGGTCCATGTTTGTTATACTCAGATTTGAACACTTCAGATGCTGTATACACACATGTATGTGTGTGTGTGTGTGTGTGTGTGTGTGTGTGTGTGTGTGTGTGTATATATATATATATATATATATATATATATATATATATATATATATATATATATATACATATATACATATATATATATATATATATACATATATACATATATATATATATATATATACATATATACATATATATATATATATATATATATATATATATATATATATATATATACATATATATATATATATATATATATATATATATATATATATATATATATATACATATATACATATATACACACACACATCTTTATGTACCAGTAATATATATTATTGCATACGTTTATTTGTACCTCCATAGATGTGTAGATGTTTTTAACCTATCTATATATATTATGTATATCTCTCTCTCTCTCTCTCTCTCTATATATATATATATATATATATTTTATATATATGTACATCTGTATATATAATATCTATATAGCATAAACCTTTCATTGGGTGGGTACATGGCAGTTTGTCCTATTTCCACACAATCTTCCCTTCTGTATTTTATTTAACCTGTCTGAAAACACAACTGACATAGGTACATCAGGTAGCTTAGTGGTAGGTTACTCTGAGGATGGTGTACATGGTTGTGGGTTCTAATCCTGGAAGTGGTTATTATTTTACTTCTCAGAGCAGGCACTGCTAGGAAAAGGGTGATTAATGCACATTTAAGCAGTTTTAAGCTAGTTTGCCCATGTTCTGCGCGACAGTAAGCAAAGGTTACACCTGTGAAGTGCTTATCCATTTAACTATGTTTAAGCACTGCTTAGCATCACGCAAACCCACTTAAAACTGCTAAAAAGTGCCTTAATCACTCTGCATCCAACAGCTCTTATTCTGGCCCTCATTAAAATTAAACAGCCCTTGCAGGTCTTGAACCCGGGACCATGAACACCACAGTCACTGACTTTACCACTAAGGCATCTGAGATATGTACAAATGTTATGGTTTTTAGAATATACCTTTTACTACAAGCATTCCTCACTACCAAAAACAAATGTGACAGTCAGTTGGTGTACATATGTATAATAAATGTTAATGTTCATATGTTTGTGGAATAATGTGCTGCAATGTGACCTGACAGGGCGTATTAGGGATGAGCATGGTTCTGGTTTTGTGTCCTTTTTTTATTGTCTCCATACTCCATGTATACACCTCCAGTTCACTTATTGAACATCCAACCCAGGCACTCCTTGATGCATAATTTCATTACCCATCATTCCTCCCCCACCCCAAACTCCACATACACAACAACCATCCTTTCTATGGTGAATTAAGTTAATATTAATTGTTAAAATACCAGAGCTGCATATGTTTTGTGTACACCTCAATTCCTTTGGATTGCTTCTGTGTCACGAAGTGTGTTCATAGATGTTTATATATATGGCTATAGCTGTGTCTGTATATATATATATATATATATATATATATATATATATATATATATATATTTATATCTATGTGCACACATCACTGACGTGTGTGTATGTGTATATATATATATATATATATATATATATATATATATATATATTTAGCATTAATTTTTAACAGTTATACATATGTAGACTTGTATATGTTGATTTGCAAACTACAGTACATTACAATGTGATTGTCCCATTTGTTGTCAGTACTGTGGAATGCACAGAAATGGAGAGGGTGTATCCATATTAATTAAGGATACCTACACCTCCAGGTTAGTTGGGCAGCATGATACCTATGAGATCATCCATGTGCAGCCAACATCAGCCAAAACTGCAATGCAAATTGTGGCCTGCTACAGATCACCCTCCATGACCCAGGACCACCACTCCACCTTCCTGGAGACAGTGGAAAACATAACAGTCCTACCAAACGCCCTGATATTGGATGATTTCAACTACCCTACCATTAACTGGGAAAACTACTCGAGTACTTAATTCCAGGCCCAGTGCTTCCTGGAATTTATCAACTCAAATGACCTGGATCAGATGGTAAACTCCCCAACCAGAGGTGGAAACATACTAGATCTGGTAATCACCAACATGAGCGACAGGTACAACACAGCAGAGGTAAACCCATCACTGGTTAGATCTGACCATAAACTATTCACTGTGGATGTCCACACCCTACCATCTCCCCCACCCAAGGAAACCACAGTGAAAACCTTTCTTACAGCTAACTTCACACTACTGAAGACAGAGGTGGGACGTTTCACAGCCTCCATACTAAGGGAAAACACTGCCCAAGATACGGAATGATTTACAAATGCACTATATGAGCACCTACAAGGATGTATGGATCGTGCCATCCCTGATAAACCAAGACTCACTCCTCCAAGACAAGGACACCAGTCTGGTGGACCCCTGCAATAAACAGACTATACAACAGAAGGAGGACAGTAATCCAGAAATAAAAGAAACTCCCAAGAAGGAAGGACATCCCTGACCAGCATTAGTAAGGAACAACAGTCCCTCATGTAATAATCCAAGGCTAACTTCAAATGAGAAATAGCCAAGGATTAGATAGATAACCACAAAACCTTCTTTGGCTATGTCAAGAATTTGGTAACTCACAGATTTGCATTGTGCCGGTGTAGTATAGACAGACTGCTGCTCAAAAAGTCTAATTCTTTAATACGAAACCATGAAAAACAATGAAAACGTGTTTTCATTGTTTTTCATGGTTTCGTATTAAAGAATTAGACTTTTTGAGCAGCAGTCTGTCTTGGTTTGGTTTTCCACCTTGGATGTATTTTTTATTGGTCCTGTTCATGCTTTTCTGGATTCCGGTGCAGTATAGCACAAAATATACTGAACCTATTGATATCGCCAACAACCGTCCAGATACATTCAGTGCAAACTTCACCCCCATATCACCCCCTAAAGGGCACACAACAATAGATGGAAAGTACAGTATCCCAGACATCACAGACGCACAGGTGAAAATAGCCCTCTCAAAAGGAAAAACTCAGCGCCACTGGGGCCAGATGGTGTCCCGGGTGGCATCTTGCAAACACCACAAGACAAACTAACCCCCCACCTAAATAAGCTTTTCAACCACAGCTTCTCCACAGGCTACATGCCCATAGAATGGCACATAGCAACGGTTATTCCACTCCACAAAGGAGGAGCCATAACTGACCATGGTAACTACCACCTCATAAGCCTGACTAGCCTGGTCTGCATGGCTATGGAGCGCATCATCATGGAACTTATTAACAAAGACATTGGTAACCTCCAAACACTTGACCCAACCCAGGTCTTCTTGGTTGAGCACATCATGCCTACTGAACCTGGTTGACATCTTACAGACAGTCTCCCAGGTGATAGACAAGGGAAGAGGTGGTTCACACATCCTACCTGGACCTTGCCAAGGCTTTCGACACCATTCCCCACTCAGGTATTATTGATAAACTCACCAGCCTGAACATAAATCTCTACGTCACAGGATGGGTTGCCAACTGGCTTACAAACAGAACCCACTAAAGACTAGTGGACTCCAGGTCCAACTCTTAACCAGTCACAACTGATGTCCCCAGGGCTCAGTCCTGGGACCCCTACTGTTCGGCATATACTTCTCAGAGGTACAGGCAAACACAGGTGGACTATGGCAGATCACATTTGCCAATGACTGCAAACTGAGAGCCATAATTGACAGTCCAGCTGACACAGACATCCTTCAAAAGGGCTTCACGGAGACCGACACAGGGTGTCAGAGTCATGGCCTTAAGCTAAATGCCATAAAATGCATAGACATTCCATTTTGGAAAATGAAACACCCACAAATTACCACATAGGTGGCAACCCCCTTAATACAGACAAGTTAATAAGAGATCTGGGGACTAAGGTAGATAGTAATCTCTCCTTTGACATTCATATCACCAAAGTAATTAGGACATCCTTCTGTGTAGGCCATCTAATTACTACATCTAGACATACTGAGGTTATAGTGCCCTTTTACTCATCACTCATCAGGCCAATCATAGAGTATAATACCCCACTTGGGATGTACCTCACAAGACACTTCCAACAGCTGGAAAGACCACAAGAGTATCTCACAAAGAGGATTACTGGCCTCAAACATATGTCCTATGCAGCCAGACTGAATAAACTCCAGCTGTACTCAGTGGCATCTCATTTATTCAGAGACGATCTCTGCTGGCCTACAAAGCCATGTCCAACTCAGACTTAATGGATATGCTCCACCTAAGGAAATCCACGTCACAGTGAGCTAAACCTCGCCACAACAATAACTAGAACATGCTGGAGGGACAGATTCCTGCCACAGAGACTCCTCATGCTTTGGAACAACATCCCTAATTACATTATACAGAGCCCCTCACTAACACTCTTCAAGAGAAACCTTGAAGAGTGGATGGAGAACGGTAGATACACCCCAGGGATCCCACCATTGGCTCTGCTCGACAGAGGGACAGTTGATTAATCAATGGGGTGGCAAAAGCTGACACATTCTGGCTAGGCTTATGAATGCCCTAAGGCAGTTAGCCTGGTACCTCCCTATGAACCTATACATACAGTAGCAGTACATGCTGATAGCTTAATTTAATGTTCAGGTGTTGACTTAACTTGTGCCAATAGCAGTTGTGTGTGCAATAGTTGCAGGCTGCCTCTGTTGGATGCACACAGTAGACTGCCTATACATGACAATTTACAGGTAGTCTTGTGTGTGTACCATCCATTTTTACTGTGTGCGCAGGTGGAGAAAGGTGTCAGTCACTAGGTGCCTTCACTGTCAGTGTGTGTGCTATATGTTCCCTCCTTGCCAAGGCATGGGCATACTGGGCATGCCTCCATCTGCCTACAGGGGCTGGCTCAGGGGACTCATGGTCTGAGTCCCTCTGTGCCTGAGGGGCCCTTGGCAATGGTGGTGGGCTGTGAGGGCCTTCACCATTCTGTCCCTGCTGCAGCTGTTTCTGCAGGATCATATTGTGTACCATGGCACATACTATGAAAATGTGGGCACATGTGGCTGGAGAGTACTGCAAGGCTCCACTGGATATGTCCAAGCAACAGAACCATGATTTGAGCATCCCAAACACACGCTCTATGATGATTCTGGTTTGTGATTGTGCTTCATTATGGCATTCTTGCATGCGTATGTGTGCATTTCTGATGAGTGTCATCATCCATGGTTCCAGTGCATAGCCAGCATCCCCCACCGGATGGCCATATGGGATGTCCCCTCTGGCAAATGCCTGATACAGCTGTGAAGCATGCCAGATGTGGGAGTAGTGATAGTTTCCAGGGCTGCAAGCACACACATCTATGATAATGCCCTGGGCATTGCACTCAACCTGGCAGTTGATGGAGGGGTATCCCTTGTGGTTTATGTAGCGCCTACCCTGCTCACTGGGTAGTGACTTGATGTGTATGTGCATGCAGTCTATTGCACTCAGTATCTCCAGGTATTCTGCCACATGGTGGAAGAGATGCATATTGCTAGCCAACTCCTCCTGCATTTGGGTGAAGTATATGTGCTCACTGGCATGTGGTAACATGGCATCCAGGAACTGATGGAGTACCTGGATGCTGATGCCTGTGAGATCCCCATGATATCCCCAGCTGGGCTTTGAAAGGTACCTATGGCTAGTATTCTCAGGCTTACACATACCTTGGTATCCACTGGGATGGGTTCCCCTCTGTTTGTTCTGGCTTTGAAGCATGGCCAACACAGCTCCACAAGTTGCTGTAGGGTGTCCCTGTCCAACCTGTAACACTCTACTATCTCCAGATCATGTAGCCCCTGGTAGGTTACCCTGGGTCTGAACACTCTTCTCCTCCTCTGGTGCCTACGGTGGTTGTCAGCATCACCCTCCTCACCAACTTCAATCTCCATCACATGCTGGTGGATCTAAGCAATGGCAGCCCCTAACATGTACATATTAAAACTTCCCCGTTTGCATACACCAGTGGTGCAGTGTGTATGGGAACACACAAGTGTGTGTGTGTGTGTGTGTGTGTGTGTGTGTGTGTGTGTGTGTGTGTGTGTGTGTGTGTGTGTGTGTGTGTGTGTGTGTGTGTGTGTGTGTGTGTGTGTGAGGTGCTTTCACACTTTATACTATTGTGCTATAGATGCTGGTGATATAATTGGCTGTGTGTGAGCAGTTCCAGCTGCAAGGTATCTTACTTATGGGTTTTACATTGATTACTGCAAGTGTGGGGGCTGTAGTGTGGAGCTATGCTTGCCTGGCTTGATTCATCTGTTTCCCTTTAATTCCCTTTTAAACCTAGTTCCCCTCCCATTGTCAGGCATGCATCCACCTGCCAACTTTATTGTCTTGTACTTTTCCTACCCAGTTGTGTGTTGCAAAGTGTGTTATGTAGCTGATATAATGCAATTCTACTTTGTTCTGCTGTGATACTTTATTGTTTTCTTTGCAGTACAGGCCCTCCCTTTTCCTGTTCTGTGGGTAGCTGCTAGCAGCTTTGTTAGCTGTTGTCAATGGCCCACTGTAGGTTCCTAGGTGTTAATTACTTATTTGTACTCCAATTTCCCTGTTGCAGCGTTTCCTTATTTTTTTCATATATCCTTCCAGTTTCAGGTCCGGTGCTCGCCGTGCATACCCGTTTACTGGATTTAAACGCGTTTTAATGTCCATTCACATGCATACTCGGTTACCTTGTGTGCTCTCAGCTAGGCAAAGCTAAAGCCAGTTAAACAACACCCCTTTCCTTTAGCTTTGCTTAGCTATGGGCAAACCAGATTGGCATTGCTCCAATGTGCTTACAGCAAAGGTGACCCACCCCTCTCTTGATGTCATCTTTATCTCATGGTCACACCTCGGTGTTATAACACTACACTGTGAGGTGCATCCTTACACCAGGGGGGAATCTATGATTCAGTATAACTCCTCTCATTTGCATTAGATTGCCTACTAATTCCTAGAAACCACGCATAACACTAACACAGCCCCTTAGCAACCCTTGCACCATACTGTGGTGTAACATGCCTGCCACACTGACTATTATGATGAAGTCATGATATGTGTTACATTGCGGTTTTATTTTCTTTTTTCTACTTTTCTTACGACCCCATTTGTGCACCGCTGCCCTACACTTTAATCTTCGCGATAACGTGAGAAAAAATAATAATGTTATTTTTATATTTTGTACATTTTTATTTATGTTAGTGGCTATATATTTAGCCATTGGCATATATTAACATAATACATGTGTTTGGCCAGCTGACATGGCTCTGATTTTATGTTTGCAGTAATGTAAACCGTTTTATGGTTTACATTTCTGCATACTTACACTACACCTGCACCACTTCCTGGGTCGCTAACTCCCCTCATTTGTATGCTACACTGCTGCAAATGGGGTAATTAGCATACAGGAGCTGAGATCTGTGCTGGTGTAGCATATGCAGGTAGTGCACATGAAAACAGTTCGTACCTGCATCGCTCGGTGGCCATATTTGGTGTTGGAACTTCGACGCTACTCCTGCACCTGGCGCAAGCTTCGTGAATCCCAGGGAATGTCATTTGGTCTTGGTAAATGTGCAAAAGTAACCTTTAAAGCAGTAAAGCTCTAACATCAAGAAAACATCAGTTTGGAACAATAATGTGATATAAAAGAACTTGAGCAAGAGGGAGTGTATAAATATTTGAGAAATAATGAAGGATCAAAAATAAATCATGGACAAATGCAAATAAAACTCAGTAAGGAATATTCTAGAAGACTTAAATTAGTCCTGAAAACAGCGTTGACATCTAGGAACAAAGTTCAAGTTATAAACCAATTTGCTCTTCCTGTCCTAACGTAAAGTTTCAGAGTGACTGACTGGTCCCAAAAGGTGTTGGAAAGATTAGACAGGAAAACAAGAAGGATGCTTCATGCACATCAGATGATTTATAAAAATCAGTGAATACCAAATTATTTATTCCCCATTCCGAAGGAAGGATGGACCTCTTTGAAACTGATTACATGTATAGATCTGCAATCATGGTACTGCATACATATCTTCTGACCTCACAAGACCCACACATAGTGAATGTTTTGACATGAGGAGAATAGATCTAAGATGGCTTCCCTGCCTAGTCTAGTAAAAGCGTTTAGGCATCAAGTGGGAATGGAAATCAACCCAGAAGTAGATAAAAATTAGGCAACTGATCTGCCAAAAAACAAAAGAAAGAATATAAGTTGAAGGTTGAAATGAGAAGTCAAGAAATATGGAAAATGAATAAATATAGCTGCAAGTATAGAAAACTCCTGGAAAAAACTCATCTTGATCAGGATCGGACACAGGAATGGTTAAGGAGAGGCCAATTCAAGCCAAAGATGAAAGGTTAATATTGCAGGCTTAAGATAGTGGACTACATACACATTGGTTTACCAAGTCCATTGAACATGTGAGAGAAACAGACAACTGTAGGTTTTGTAAAACAGAACTGGAAACAGTTGCACACCTTGCTGCTGATCATGGCATACTAGTGGCAGAAGGACTGTATACTGAAAGGCATAATAATGTGGCAAGACTGTTGCACTGGGGATTGGGCAAACATTATAATACTGAGCACTAGAAACATGAGCCACAAAGCATCATAGAAAATTATGTCTACATTACATGGGCTCCCCCATTACAACAGTTCAAAAGATAGATGTGAGAAAAACAGATATAGTGGTTCATGAAAAAAAGACAAAAGTAGCACTGATCATTGAAATCGCTACACCCAGTGACTACAGTGTCTTGCATACAGGGAGACACAAAGTCATAAAATATCAGAATTTGCAGGCAAAAATGAGAGCAATGTGGAAGAAAGCTACCCAGGCAGTTCCAGTAGTAGTAGGAGCAATGGGTCTTATAAAAAATAATCTACAATCGTATTTAGATATGTTATCGATAAGCGTAACTCATATGAATTGCAGGAGTCATCACTGGGCACATTGTGGGTCCTGAGAAGAGCACTTCTGGCTGACATCAAAGATCAAACCTATACAAGCTTCATAAACTTCAATCATACTTTGAATGGGGTCCATTCCCGTCATGGTATTAGAAACCCAAAAGACTTGGAGAAATTAAAAGAAAAAAATAAAACTAATTGGAGTGATGCATTCAGTGGAAAAACTGCAGATGAAATGTAGAACATTTTTGAAAGAGAAATTGTTTCAATATAAAAAATCAAAAAAAGTTTAACATCAGGATCTAGGCACATAAAGTTAGGGGAATATATTTCCATAAGAACAAGACACTTGATTAAGGTTAGAGACAAAAAATATAAGAAATGGGAAAGAGGTCTAACTAAAACTTTGAAAATTGAAATAAACAAAGTAAACAGACAAGTTAAATATAGTGTGAGACAAGATCTAAAACTTTTGAAGAAAATTTATATAAAGATATTGAGCATAATAGAAAACTATTTTATAGATACATAAGATGCAGTGGGAGTAAAGACATACAAACTGATAAACTGTGAGTAGATTCTAAAATGTATTTGAAAACACAACAGATTATAGATGTTGTTGTATCTTTCGGCTTTTCCCGGTTAGGGGTCGCCACAACGGAACTCCGGTTCGCTAATGATTGGCAGTAGATTTTTACGTACCGACTTGTGAGGCCTGATGCACAACCTTCAATGAAGGTATGCCCATTCACACATGTCTCCACACAGAAGACGTTTTAGCTGAGAATTGAACAGGACAACATCTTACTGTGAGGCGACAACGCTACCGCAGCACCACCACCACGTGCACAACAGATGTTTATAAAATCTTATGCAAAGCAGCTAGGTTCCATAAAGGGGCTGATAAATTGTCCTTGTGACAATGAAGTAACCTCAGATACTGAAATTAAGTTAGATTATATTGAAAAATAACTATGCAAACTGGATCCAAACAAAGTACAGGGAAGAGAAATAATTATTAATAATGATCTGAGAACACTTCAGCAAGAACTTACAGTACCATTATATCTATTATTTATTAGATCATATAAATATGGTGAGATTCCTCAAGATTGGAGACATGCACTTGTTGCACCTGTCTTTAAGGGAAAGGGGAGTAGGAGAAACCCCAGAGTCATGCAGACCCTTAAGTTTACTTTCATGTTGTGGAAAAAATATTGGATAAGTTATTGTCAGAATTAGAAATATTGGGACTTGAAATCATGTATCAACATGCATATGTTAAAAACAGATCTATTGCCACCTGTAACATGATGTTCTATAACAATATAATAACAGCTATGAATGAAAAATTGTGCTGTGATGTAATTTCTATAGATTTAACTTCAGCATTTGACAGGATCATACACAAAATACTGATCAATAAATTAGTACAACTAGATATTGATGTACTCTTGATGTGATAGATAGCTGCATGGCTTACAAATAGGACATGGCGAGTATCATACAGCAACTGGTCAGGTGAAATCCGTGGTTACAGTCAAGGTGTCCCACAGGGCTCTGTCCTAGGCCCTTACTTGTTTAAATTGTATCTTTCAGATCTCTCTTTTTCATTTGAGGTGTTCTACAGTCTGTATATATTTGAACTGAAAATGGGTAAACCGATTAAATGTGTTGCAGATAGGGTATGTCTGCAAAAACAAAACTTGATTAAATTGACCATTTGGGCACAGGAGAATAATACACTGATACAGACATCAAAAACTAAGCATATAGTATTTGGGAGACAAACTGAAATGTGAATATTTAATACAACACACACTGATTAACAGTAGATTAATTTATGGACCTAGGCATATGGGTAGATCCAGCTTGGAGTTTTTCTAATCATATCAACCAATTGGTTAATGACAGTTATAGAACTATAGGTTGTATAAAAAGAGCTACAAAAGTCTAGGAAACCAGAAATTATAAGGTAATTGTGTGTTAGTTACATTAGACCCAAACCTGAATATGGACTATTGATATAGAAACCTTATAAGAAAACATGCATGAGTAAATTAGACAGATTACAGCAGAAATATACTAAGGGCATCCATGGATGTGGAAATTTAAGTTACTCTGAAAGACTAAAATATCTGAAGTTGTACAGTGTTTCATATAGATATTTGAGAAGAGACTTTATTCAGGTATATAGGGCATTTCGTCTTCTTCTCTTTCGGCTGTTCCCGTTAGGGGGTGCCACAGAGGATCATCTGTTTTCATTTCTTCCTGTCCTCTACATCTTGCTCTGTCACACCAGCCACCTGCATGTCCTCTCTCACCACATCAATAAACCTTATCTTAGACCTTCCTCTTTTCCTCTTACCTGGCAGCTCTACCCTTAGCATCCTTTTCCCAATATACCCAGCATCCCTCCTCAGCACATGTCCAAACCAAAGCAATCTCGCCTCTCTGACTTTGTCTCCAAACTGTCCAACCTGAGCTGACCATCTAATATACTGATTCCTAATCCTGTCCATCCTTGTCACACCCAGTGCAAATCTTAACATCTTTAACTCTGCCACTTCCAGCTCTGACCCCTGCTTTTTTGTCAATGCCACCATCTCCAACCCATACAACCTAGCTAGTCTCACTACCCTCTTGTAGACCTTCCCTTTCAGTCTTAATGGTACCTGTCTGTCACAAATCACTCCTGACACTCTTCTCCACCCATTTCACCATACCTGTACTCTCTTCATCTCTCTTCCATACTCACCATTACTCTGAACTGTTGATCCCAAGTACTTAAACTCATCCACCTTCACCAACTCTACTCCCTGCATCCTCACCATTCCTCTATCCTACCTCTCATTCACACACGTATATTCTGTCTTAGTCCTGCTGACATTCATTCCTCTCCTCTCTAGAGCATATCTCCACCTCTCCAGGGTCTCCTCAACCTGGTCCCTACTCTCACTACAGATCACAATGTCATCTGCAAACATTATAGTCCAAGGGGCCTCCTGTCTGATCTCATCTGTCAACCTGTCCATCACTACTGCAAATAAGAAAGGGCTCAGAGCTGATCCTTGATGTAATCCCACCTCCACCATAAACGCATCTGTCACTTCCACTGCAGACATCACCACTGTCACACTACCCTCGTACATATCCTGTTCCAGTCTTACATACATCTCTGCCATTCCCGACTTCCTCATACAATACCACAACTCATCTCTAGGCACACTATCATATGTTTTCTCCAAGTCCACAAAGACACAATGCAACTCCTTCTGACCTTCTCTATATTTCTCCATCAACACTCTGAGCAAACATCGCATCTGTAGTGCTCTTTCCCGGCATGAAACCTTACTGGGATACTCAAGCCAGTCCATTTCTTCATGCCAGTCCAAAGCCCAGATAAATGGGGAGGGTTACATCAGGAAGGGCATCTGGTGTAAATACCTCTGCCAAATAACATATGCGGACAACAATACAGGTATATAGGGCATTTATAGACAACTTAGTCTAGGAATGTTTGGAGTTATCAAGACATAGTAGAGAATCATCAGACAACCTATGCTGAAGATTCTATAGGAATGAGAAGTGTACTAATTGGTTCTCTGAGACAGCAGCTGATGCATGGAATGGACTACCCAATTACATTAAAGCAAGCGCTAATTTAGATATTTTTAACAGCCAGGACACTCATCATGGGAACAACTGTTTTGGTATATTGACAGGCTAGAAGGTCATTACTGCCCATGCTTGAAATATTTGTATGCATGTAAGTATTTCTCCAGTGATATCTCACGTTAGATTGAACTTTGGTGCATCATTTAAAGTGGGTAAGTTAATCAGCGAGATATCTTTTTATCTGTGGAGCCATGGGTTGGATAGCTTGCTAGTTTCTAATAATAATATATAAACACCTTTAGCATCCCCAGAGTGGTCTGCTACCAGACCCCCTCCTCCTGTTCCCAGATTTAAATAATCATCCTTGACGCTTGTTGTTGCCTAAGATTAACTGCTAGGTCCTTCATTGCTCTATATGATTGTGCAAAATAGATCATCTTGAAAGATGGCTTTTTGAGTATTCGTTTCTGGTCTAGGTTATTTTGGAATTCATTTCTTTAATGTCTCAATTTATTTTTCTCATTATGCAACAAACATAGATTTCTAAAGATCTTATTTCCATTAAGTGGGACATGTGTCACTGTAAGGAGTTTTCCTGCATTTGGGTAAAATGTTCCCTAACTGGTATCCCTAACCTGTTCTTCAGCATATCTCATTCAATCAGACTGACATCTGTCATTCCACTTAAGAGTTGCTTCATTGTATAAAATACCCACTTTACCATATTTGGATTTTCAAGCATGTATAAGGGAAATCACCAATACTTGGGAGAGGGGAAAAGGAGGGATCAAAGTAACCAGTAGTTGATTTAGTTTTCCCTTGACAGTTGCATATCATTCTGCCCAGGCAGTTATTTGAGATTATACATGAGTGAATTACTTTGAGTGAGAGAATAGGCAGTACTACCCCTCTCTGTCTTCTTCCCTGATAAAATGAGTACTCGGCCATAGTAAAATCTTCCCATTGAAGTGACCTTCATCATCTAAATGGGTGACTTGTAAGGCAATTATGTGTACAGTGGCTCTCTTATTCATTGTAATAATTCTGGCTCTCTCTTCATTGGGTTACAGAGGCCATTGATATTCCAAGAAAGAACAGAAAATGTGCTCCCTGCATGATTATGAACCACTCCATCATATTCATTAAATGTCAGGTGTGTCACTATATTTCCCTCACATAAACAACAGAGTTTGGGAGCTTGGCTTCTGAAATCAACAAAAAATACCATTAAGTACTGCCTATAGGACTAAGGCACAAGGCTTTCCAGCTAAGGAATACAATCGGTCTAAATTTACTTGTATAATTGTTTGCCAGAGTTAATGCAAATGTTAAAACAGTGTGTGTGTGTGTGTGTGTGTGTGTGTGTGTGTGTGTGTGTGTGTGTGTGTGTGTGTGTGTGTGTGTGTGTGTGTGTGTGTGCGCGCGCGTGTGTGTTTTTATGTAAATAAAACCTTATAACATTAAGAACAATCTTAAAAAAACATATTTACATATAACAAATGTCCTTTGACCAAAGACATTTGTCAGCTGAAGGTGAGTCCAGTCCTATTGATGATGTGATCAGTGCATCCTAGACACAATATGTAATACTGTGGCATAATAAAATTGACAGATCCCCCTCTCTCTCTAGTCCCAAGGTGCCTTAGCCAATATGAGAGTGCAAATGAGGTAAATGTCAGCCCTACTAGTGGATTCTTTGCTGAAAGTCTGATTCTGAGAGAAATTGTTTTAACATAACTTTACCAAGTTCCTGCTGCATATTCCAACACTTTTCAGTGACAAAAGTCAGTCTTTCTCTTGAAGAGCTGACTGTCTCTTGAAAAGTGGAAAGAGATCTCAAGGATCCTGAGGCTGAAGTAATAGGTTCTGCAGAAATACTTTTCTGTGTTGGCATGGCTTTCTGGCCCCATGCTGCATAATACTTTAAGGCTTCCCTTGCCTTTTCAAGGTTTGTAAAAGATTGTGTGTCCCCAAAGAAAAAACTTTCAGTACTGCTGGATAATTTGGTCTAAATTTTATGTTTTGCACTTTACAATGCTTCATTATTGGAATAAATATTGCCCTGCATTGCAGAGCAAATGCAAGGAAATCCATCTTTAGGATATCAGCTCAAAGAAGCCAGTTATTAGGTCTCCAAAATTGAAAAAGAAATACCTCCTTTTGTGTATAGGTGTCATAGTGCACTATAATGTGCCTTGGGGGTGCTTCTGCGTTAGACTGTGGTCTCCATGGTGCCTGATGTGCCCATTCTATCCAAGTGCTTTCTGAAGGAGCATTAGTCCAATTGGCAAACAGTCCTCTCCTTTCAGTTTTTCAGGAATGGCTTCCAATCTGAGATTTTTCCTTCTGGAAGGATCTTCTGCTTCAGTCAAACAGGCCTCCAAATATTACTGTCTTACTTCCACAGCACCTAATCTGGCCTTGTGCTTGACAGTTTTGTTGGATAAATGCTGAAGAGCATCCGATTGCAAGTTTAGAGTTTGTACGATGGATACTAAATTCTTCTCTGTTCTGGCCACATATGACTGCAGAGTTGCTTTAGAATCGGAAAGAGGGAGATTGATGGATGTTGGTCGGGGGGAGGGGTCTTCAGGTATCACTTTGTCCAGATATCTCCGACAGACTAACTACACCTCAAGAGTCTGGCCTCTGAACTGAAATTGGTAGGGAGAGTTTTTGAAAGTTCTTCCTTTCGTTCTTCTTCAACAGTTAGCTAAATTGTATTTTCACTTTTAAAATATAAAGAGGAGACATCCAATCACAAGTAGTTTATGAAGAGAAATTTTAAGTTAACAATGTCAGAAATCAGGAGAGACTAAGAAGAAATTTGTATGGCTCAGATAGCATACCAGAAATCCAATTTTATTGAGTTTTTCATATTCTGATCTTTTAAATAATAACATTTAGTCTTATGTGGCACTCTGCCTTCTTGTGTACCATGGTCATGCTTCTTAAAATAGGTCACAATGTTCACAGCTCTTCCACCCCTGACACAAAGTCAGCTTGGGCTTCAATAAGCACCTAACAAATTTTGTTCACGGCTTCTCTCGGAGCTTGTTTTACCACACTATCTGTTCATTCATTCAGTATCTACTAATCCATCCATTTTCCTTACCAGTTGTAAACACCTCATTTAACACTGATTTCAGGGTCCCCAAATAGAAGAGTCTTATCTGCCAGTGATGAGAACAAAATGATAATAGGTCTTTTATAGCTAGGAAGGATTATATTGCTTTGTCTCCTAATTCCTACTGAATAGAGATAAGTATGCAAATGCACTTATTCTGATGATTAAGACCAATATTAATAAATCTCCTGGATTCTGAAAACTTTCTGGGTTCTTTACTCCCAAAGCTAGAGTGACTATTGTTAAGAAAGACACCTGACTGAAGCAGAACTTATGCAGGTTTCTTTATTAATTGTTGGCTTACAATGCAGTGATTGTACTGACCTATAATACAATATCATACCGCAAACACTGCAGCAAGTGAAATTTGTAATCAAGTAAAGTAGAATTAAATATTTATTTAGAGTATACTTTGGTTTTTACTTTTCATTATCAGGCACCTAGAAAACAGCAGACGGGAAAGCATTAGGACCACAATGCTGTATATTGCTTCCTTAACTTCTTCATCTTTTTCTTCAGTAAAACTTTTTATTAACTCAATGTACCGCAAAGCATGAAAATGTGAGCTCCCAAATCCACATGCAAGTACAGTACCAAATGTCATTTGAAAAATAAACTGAAGCATTCTTGCTGTATGTTCTGTGAGGTTTCACTAATGTCAGAATACTGTCTGACAAATAATCAAGAGCAGAATGCTGTATTCTGCTTCCTCGTGGTAAAATATGTTCATAAGGTGATTCGTAGCACTGTAATGTCTACGTGCAAACACTGTACCAAACAAAGTCATGTGAAATAAAGTGAAGTCTTCACATTACCTGTACTTACAAATTACTTCTTAATACTGGTAGCAAATTATAACATTTTTTTAAAGAATGAAGACCATAAAATTTGGTGCCGTTTCCCATAGTGGGGACTCAATAAACTCTACATGGTAGCAATGAAATTCAGATTCAGTAAGCACCATGTAGAAGAGCAACCCCCCCCCCCAACAAACAAGGTAAACACACATGGTCATTTACTGGGGGGTGCAGGCTATTCACTGAAACTGTGGCTGATGACACCCATCAGAAATACATGCACACCCATGGAATAATGTCATAATGAGGAACACGCTCACAACAGAAATATCATAGAGCATGTGTTTGGATTGCTGAAGTCACAGTTCTGGTCCCTAGATACATCTGGGGGAGCCATGCAGTATAATCCATGGATATGTGCAGCAATATTCACAGTATGTGCCATGCTACACAACATAATCCTGAGAAAACAGCTTCAGCAGGATCAGCAAGGGGAAGGGGCACACATCCCACCACCAGTCCCAAGGACACCACAGCCACAGGCAGATGAGGAGTTAGAGGGGGAGCCAAGAGCTGCTGTGGGTGTAAGGAGACTTAGGCATGCTCAGTATGCCCTCGCATTGGCTAAGAGACAATGCATAGCACACTCACTCACTACCTAGGAGCCTAAAACCTTCCTCCTACTCACATACATATAATAACATTGATGCCAAGCAATTTACACATTCTTTGCCTCCCCATGTATTGGCTGTGTACTGCTTTCATCAGACAGAGTCAGCCCTGAACTAAAACTGTGGCAACTGCTGCATTTACAAGGTAATTCCTGAACCTGGAATGTATTGTTTAATAATATGAATGTGTGGCATATCCTTGTCTTTCATTTCTTGGTCCGGTAAGCAAGTAAAAGGTGGGAGATTTGTACAGAAATTACCTTAACATGTGGTAGCAGAGACATATTTGATTTATGTGTGTCCATTACTAAGGAGTAGGCCTCAGGCATCAATGATTCACACAGTCATACCTCTCAAAAATACTAATGATCACTGCATGCACTCAGTTTAGCACGATAGGTTTGTACTGGAAAATCATTAGAGAAGTTAGAAAGTTTAATGATACACAATGCAGTTTCTGACTTCTCAAATCTCACAAGATCATGCACTATAAAGTTGGAAAATTTTGATGTTAGCAACTGTCTAACTTTCCAATGCCAATATAAGCCAAAGGTACAATTACCAGCTCAATACCACAAATGCAGATATACTA
Source organism: Protopterus annectens (assembly GCF_019279795.1). Taxonomy (NCBI): domain Eukaryota; kingdom Metazoa; phylum Chordata; order Ceratodontiformes; family Protopteridae; genus Protopterus; species Protopterus annectens. The sequence continues at coordinate 579,616,508 of NC_056728.1, forward strand.
AGCACTAGGTTAGATATGCACCCTGAGCATCAGACACAAAGCTGCTGTATTCCTGAATCCAAAATATAGAAAACAGGGATATGGCACAGTTATCATCATTTGCACAGGGTGTTGTGTGGAGCGGCAGGAAGCCTAGACTGACACAAAAGGTCAGTGAGTGTGTGGGAGTATGAAAGAGTAGCAGGCAGACATTTGGATAAACCAACAAATGGCCAGTGAGACGAGTAACTGTTGTGTGTATGTCTGTAGGGGTCCTCCAGGTGAAACTGGTGTGTGAGTGTCTGCATGAACACATCCAAGTTCTGTGTTAGCTCTACCTCTTGGTATGTCAGACAGGTGTGTGAGCCATACATGTCAGAGGCAACAGTTCATTGTTGTTGTCCTTGACCAGGAGAACTGGTTCAGGAATTGCACTGGCACGTCCACACCCAGGGTCAGAAGCACCACTGCTACATGAACCTGGCTGACATCTGCTGGATGAGCTCCCTTCACAGGGACACTTAGGATCATGACCTCATGGCCTGCCATGTCTGGGTGTGGACAGTGCACTTTCTGATGCAGAGAGGAAGTACTGGCACCATGGGAACATGGTCAGGCACAGCCATGTTGGCTAACAGCAGATGATGTGGCTGTCCACCCATGAGGATGCCACTCCCCTCCCACCAGATGTTCCATCACAGACAATGCTCATTCCATGACAGACACCCTTCAGTCCAATGTGTCATTCATCCCATCCATTGAATCGGCAACATGGTGGGGGTAGTCACTTATGTCAGCCTATGCCACATCTACAACTCTGAGCTTTTGCCTGGAGCACCTATGGGAATGTGCCTGTGCCTCCATGACAGCCATAAATATATGTTGAGTGGCATGGGAAGAGATACCTACACCAGGTGAAGGAGGGACAGCAGGCCCCCTCTGAGCATCCCCTAACAACCCTCTTGCGTGGCACCTTGCCCACACTCTGGCTACAGTCAGATTCAACATGCACTGAAGTCGTAGTAGCCACACTTTCATGATCAATGGGCTCACCTTCCACCTGTCCAATATCTGTGAGTTCACTGGAATGAGTAGGCATAGGCCTACTGGCTGTGTCCATTGGAAATGCAGGGGATGGCTGTATGTCAACCAGTGCATCATAGTCAACCTCTGCACCCCCCGCCCCCGAGTGTGCCCCTGTTTGGCCACCATCAGAGTCTGCTGATACACTGACATCAGGTGGCACAGGTCCCACAGTTCCATTGTCATGATCACCTCTGATAAAAAGCAACAAACACAGGAGAAATTAATACCTACACTACCACAGTCCAATATATGCTAACAAACTAACAGAGGTTCCACTATCACATACAGTACAGTAATACACACAAGCCTGAGAGCAATACCACACAATAAAATATTTCTTTAAATTGCTCAGCAAAATGATTGGCTTACCATCTGCAGATGAGAGTTTTCTCTACAGGCCAGAGGATCCTAGAAGATGTTAAGCAAAAGGTAAGGGCAACATCATCACAATTGACAGTCCAGACTTAATACATTTACTCCGTGATATATCCATTAACTATTTTTCAGCAAGAACTTGGCTGACTACTCCAACTTAAGCTAATCAATCAGATTGTGTTGTTAACTGTAGCAATCTTCACCCCCCCCCCAAAAAAAAATACTTCTTGTAACACAGAAGTAAAGTATTGATTTCAACTGTTTTACCGCACAACAGTATTTGGCTGTTGAAATAGTAAAGCTTACCTGGAAGCTCCTCCTGGGACGTGCTTTCTGTCTCTGAAACTGGTGCTCTGACATCCAGGACATGCTGTACTGCACTCTCCTGGGAGCTGTTTGGATCCCTGATATTGGCCAGGAACTCTTCACTGGGTGTTAGTGGTGGTTCTCTAGTAGGCCCTCCCTGGTAACCATCTGGTCACAGCCCACTGCAGCTGCTTTCCTCCATCCAGATGTGATCATTTCAGTGGCCCTGTGGTGCACCTGCTCATGTGTCCTGCCATGGCCACCCTTGGCATTCACATAATCAACTACCTAGTGCCACATTTGCATCCACCCTAAAAGACAAAAGAATGATAATACAAATAAGTATCACATAACTACAAAATAATTGTTTCCAGATATAACAGAAAAATTAGCCACTCAGTATTACCCCCTGGAGAAACATACAACAGTCTACAGATTTGAAATATGAACAACAGGAAGGATGCAAAACAAGGAGAGTAATAAGAGGAACATATCCTTGTTTTGCCATAACAGTAACTCACCTTTGCTCCCCCCCAACAAAAGAACAGTCTATCCTTGCTTGTGCCATGACAGTAACTCATTTTTGTTCCCCCTACAAAAGAACAGTCTATCCTTGTTTGTACCATAACAGTAACTCAGCATTGCTCCCCCTCATAACAGTCTAGCTTTGTTTGTGTCATAACAGTAACTCACCTTTGCCCTCCCAAAAGCAAAAGAACAGGCAAATGACACATTTCACTAACAAACCATCTTTGAAATGCTAAAAGTGCTATCAAATGAACTGTCCCTGAAACATTTGTACATATTTATCACAGAGCTTTCCATTTTCATGTGTTGGCAATCGTGTATACCTCTGAAATGACTTGACAAGCATGCCATGCCATCAGTACACTTTTAACTAATGCATACAGATAAAAGTGAAAAAGCCTTTGCTTCAGATTTTTCTTAAATACATTCCAGCATGTGCAGTATGTAGCTGACAAAATAGAAGCATACCTTCTGAAGTCCAGCACTCCTCTGTACAGAAATATTCTGAAGAAATAGCATATGTGCAGTCTTCCCAGCATAAACAAGTCTCATCACCATCAGTTTACCTAGCTACATAGTTGGCTTTTTACATGGTGTAGATTCAGGGATGTTACCATGCTGAAGATACAAATGAGGTGTGAACTCATTAGAATTGCTGAATGCATAATACTTGGATCCATGTATGAGATGTAAACACAGTGCAGGCACTCCCTCAGTGTTTGTTTTTAATGGATTGCAATTGTGAATGATTACTGGTTGGGAGAAGGAAAACACAACAGCACTGCAGGCTGCCTTACTTCCACTGGGTGTGTCAGGTTAGATCTACAAAGTGTTAGATGTAAGGTTGGAAATGTAAGTAAGCAGCTCACAATTCACCGGTTATGTTCCTTAACATCTAACCTGCACTTCATTTGTTGGCAACTGCATATGATATTATTTCCACTTAATATCCTCACACATTTAAGGCCAATAATATATAATGGCTTACACACTCCATGTCTCAGATTACTGATCAACTAAAGAATGACCAACAAACACAGAAATATAAGACATAATTGTATTTTTGCAAGCAATAATCATAACAGGTTGTATGATCACTAGGTGCACTACATCCAAAAATAATAAATGTACAAATAACAATTGTATGGTTTGATATCACTGTAGATGCTGTTGTAGTTGGATGTGTGCAGACTGAGTTCAGTTCTTTGCTGCAAAGTTGTTTCTGTGGCAAGGAGGGATAAAGAACCCGTCCTGCGTTCTGAAGGTACATTGGAGTGAGAGTTCAAATCCAGATTTATGTAGACCTATCTCATGTGAGACATCATTTTCTCTGGTGTGTATATCATACATTGTTTTCCTCATTTCAACTACTTGTCCCTTTTTTCTTTGCCGCCTTTTCTTTAAGTTTTTTTTTTTTGGGGGGGTGCAGTATTTGCTTGATGCTGCACGTATAGCAATCACTTAAATGGAGGAAATGAATGGTAGGTTTGACTTTGCTTATCTCATGTGTGTGAAGTGCAGCAGTGCAGAAACTGGACAACTGAACCATGCAGGAAGCAGACAGGACCCAGACAGCCAAAAATAGAAACCGGATGCATTCAATTAATTCTATTGGACATTGCGCAAACCCACTAAGTGGCATTGTGTGGTGATTAACAGCAAGACCTTAAGAATAATTAGTAAAATAGGGAATGTCATGTAACTAGTCCTCTAGCAACAGGTGTAGGTGTAGGGATGGATTACAGAAGGTCCTGGGTACTAGAACAGAATATGCAACCTTTTTATTACAGCTGCAACATTGCAGTTTATAGCAATGAACTGTAACATAGACAAGTGTTATTTCAACCTTTTTGTGGTAACAGGTGTAAGTATATGACTGCTATACACATGGTCCTGGGGTCTAATACAGGAAATTCTATACATTTTTACTGTTGTTTCACTTCCCATTACAGTCACCCTCACTTATAACACTTTAGACAGTGGGCCTGATATTCATTAGATGCATGAAGGTTGAGATACTAATATTATGTAAGTTATTTATTTATCTAGCTATGCATTATTACATTTATTATCAGATGTATGCTTGTGGGTATAATGTGTACAAAATTCCTGCAAATATAATGCTGTGCATGACCTTCACATTTCCTAACACACATACACAACTGCTTGTGCATCCAATAACCTTGCAAATGCAATTACAATTATTTAATTCCTCACTGCTTGGCACTGCTGCTCTCTGCTTACCATCATGCAAAGGTGATGTTCGAGGGTGCACACTCCAGTACACACAATAACTGGAATTGGTGGGAAAGCATTAGTCTCCATTGCTTTAGGTCCATGGTAGACATGACAGGTGTTTGTGGTGAAGGTGCCAAGTTTAGTGCCCAGATGTGGGGTGTCCAGGAGTCCAAGATAGTCACTGGATTCTTAGTTAAGAACCACAGCCAAAGGCTTCTGAAGGGGGGCTATTCTGGCTCCCAGTACAAGTCTGAGGGTTGGGATAGTTTAGACTGGGCTGTATCTAGTGCCACACATATCCTGCACATTGAAGAGCAATGTAGGCATCATTTCAATGACCTACAGAGGAGGAAAGGGGATACAATTGACCGTTAGATTAAGGAATTTAGGACTGAGGACATCCCACACTTGTGTAAGTATCAACTACAGAGAGTACTTGTAAGACTTACAAAGGTGAATATAGGCAAGACTGTTATGTATAAAGGTGTTCTGTTCTTTTCTGTTTTTTCCACAGCTGCCAGTGATTGGGAGTGCAATCAGAGCACACTAGGCTAGATTAGTGAGAATGAGGGAAGCATGTAGTATGTACGCAGCAGAAGAGTAGTGTTATTGTAGCATTAAAAGCTAGATACCTTTTTTGGTATTATATACAGCTGTAACAAACTTAGCATGTATATTGCAAATGTAAAAGCAAAAATGCATGAATTAGCCTGCAGCACAAACCAAATGTAAGAGTCCAACGTTAGACTTTAGTCAGAGGTTGTGGGTTCAAATACCACACTTTACAACTGTACACTATTTCTTCATTAATATTTTCATTAAATTGAAACCTCTATACCAGTGCCACAAATGCCCTGCTTTAAACTTTAATCTGTATAACTGCAACATGCATATGTGGAATATATGCACGTCAAGGATTACTTGCTGCAATCTGTAGTATATTGTGCATCTGTTAGGAGGTGTACAATTAAATGTAAAAGTTAAGATAACAGAGTTAAATATTTGTATTAATGCATTGTATGTCACATATGAAGGTACTAATCTTATCTCTTTTTTTTTCTCTCACCCTAACCCTTATCTCTCTTTATTAACATAATTTTTGTTTAATTTTTTTTAATTATATTTTACTTTCCTTTCTGATTTTTTTATTTTATTTTAATTTTATTTTATGTTATTATAAAAAGCATTTTACTTTACTTTATTTTTTGTCTTATTTTTATGTGTCATCAAAATGTGCCACACCACTTGTGCATGTTTATGCCAACTGGAGAGGCTGCTCTCTCTCATTTTGCATACTAAGAGGAGGAGGAGACATCACGCACTCCAGCCACCAGTAGGGTGAGGTGACAGTGATCACAATCCAGTGAGGTAAGGACTCGATTCTTATTACCTCCCAGCTTGATGACCATGGGCTCTGGATGTCCATACCCTCACCCCAATCATGGTGTCCCCCAACCTTTTATGTCCATCACTGACCCTGCCTCTTGTCTTGTCTCCTCTGTCTGTGATTGCTTCCTCAGCTACCCAACTTACTTGACACAGACATACCTATGCCCCTGCCCCAACTTTCCTCTCTCACTGAAATAAAAAATAAATGGGCACCTGTCCCACAAAAAAAAACCCATGCAATACATACTTCTTCATTTTGCATGTGTCTTTCTGACACACACAATTCAGTCCAGTTGGCTATACAACATGACTGTGTTTTGGTCACCCCTCTCTCTGAAGGTGACAGTCCAAATTCAGTTAATATTTTGCACATATGTTCAGTTTACACTGTTAAGGAAATGGATAGCTATGGTTCTTTCCCACATCTCTCCTGCACATTCCTGTCCTGCCTTAACTTTGTTCTCCATCCTGCTTGCTCCCCATTTCACCACTTTCCTATCTACCCCATTTCACCACTTTAGTCTGGTCTAAAAACAGACACACACAATACACATAAGTTGCTGCAAAAGCAATGGATCCCTTCATTTTTTTGGCTCTCTGTTTGCACAGAATGTGCATCAATGGTGAATGGCAGCAAACAGCTGCAGTTACCCCCTGAGCAATGCCACTTAACATTGCTGTGTTATGCCAACACACAGCAGCACCTTTACTATAAACAATTTATGTCACTGTAATATCATTCTGTAATTAAAATTATTTCAATGTATTAGATACACCTGGATTTGAACCTAGTACCATCTATCCCCAAAAAGGAATGTATCACTGCATTAACATGTGCTGCCATAGGGTCTGTCAAGCATGTTTTATAGATTCAATACTAGCTGTCAGAGTTTAGCAATGTGGCTCGTGTTTGGGCACTCCTTTGCTACATGTATCATGCATGCGTATACACTTTGCCAACCATCGTGCAAACCCGCTGCCTGCAGCGCTATGGAAAACTAAGTATTATGTATTAGTACTGTTTATTGTCCATTTCTTGTGTATGACATGACATAACATTGCATTTATTTATTTATTTCATTTATTTAACATTTGTTTACAGGGAAAGTCTGACTTGGAATGAAGCCAATTTTCAGCAGAGGCCCCGATAGAAATACTCTAGATGCATGTCTTTGTAATGTGGGAGGAATCCGAAGCACCCAGAGGAAACCCACATGGTTGCAGGGAGGACATGCAGACTCCGCACAGAAGGCACCCCAGCCAAGAATCAAACTGGAGAACCTCTTGCTGTGAGGTTACAACATAACCACTGCACCACTGTGCCATCAAGAAACATTACAAACTGAAGGTCCTATCTCACACTATGTCACATATTTGCAATGCAGCCATGTGTTACCAGACCACCAAGCACTGCAACCTTAGTGTCTCAGTACTTTTCCACACATATATCAACCACACTACAAAATGCAATATTGAATGTGTGATATGCAATGTACATCACTCTGGTAACATGCAGAACTACAACTACTGACCCATATGTCCATAAAGCCTTATAGACAAGGCTAGTGAAGGAATCAGCATGGACCATATCCACAGGGACATAGGTGACCTTCAACACACTTGACCTGACCCATTTTTTTTTGTCATGGGTAGATCTTGCTTATTGAACCTTGTGGACTTCTTCAAAGACCTGAATGAGAGATAACAGGACATACTGCCTATGCTGAGTTATCCAAGGCCTTTGACAGTATCCCCCATTCATGTCTCATAGTGAAGATCTCCCATGTGGGAATTAAGCCATGCAGTAGTAGATGGATAGCCAAATGGTTCTCCAACAGAACACACACTGTCAAAGTTCCACCACTAGCCACTTACTATTAGAATACCACAAGCATCTGTGCTGGGCCCTCATCTGTCTGTAAACTACTTGCCTGAAGCTCAGGTAATTGTAGGTGGCCTTTGCTTTATGAAAATTGCAGATGAGTGATAACTGGATGTATTCATATAGAGTCCTCCAATGATGGTAACATATTACAGAAGGGGCTGACACACACAAATGATTGGTGGAAAACTCACACACTGAACCACACAGCATACAATGTCTCATTGTCCTCTTTACCAATGCGGTACCCCTGCTAACTATGATATACATTGCACCCATCTAAGCTCAAACACAGTGTTGTGAGACTTGGGAACACATGTTGATAGCAATCTACACTTTCATCACTATGTGTCCATAGTGATGACATGCACATTTTGCATTGTGTACATGATACATATGGACACCACATCCAAGACCAGGATGGTTATACCTCTGCTGTATTTTACCCTTATCAGACCACTAATGGAGTACAATTCTCCTTTCTGTCTGTACCTCACAGGACATCTGCAACAATTGCAGAAGATACAGGTTTGTGTCTAGGAGAATCCAGGGCTTCCAAACATGACATACATAGAAAGACGGACAGACCTTTCACTGTACTCAGTATCATACAGCCTGATGAGAAGTGACCTATGCCTGACTAAAGAGCAGTCTCAGATGCCCTGGTGGAAATGCTGGACATTTGCAAATCAAATTGGACAAAAATAACTTACCCAGGGTTCTCAACCTAGCCTGTGACATAAACAGAACATGCTGGGGTAACAGATATATCCCCCACCAATTTACACTATTTGTAATAGGCTCCCATTGTGTGTAAAGCAGTACTCCTCAATGACCCTGTTCAAGTGCAACCTTGTCTACTGGTTGGGTGATTGTAAAGTCACCTCTGGAGTGGCATCTGTGTTCCTCATGGACAGGGCCAGGTGGAGCTGCTCACAAAATCACTTTAACAACAAACATCTAACTATGTTCAATAAGGTACTTGTGTTTTTACATGTCTAGACTTCTAAACACCCTAGGGCTATTAGACTAGTAACTTCTAATGAACTTATGCATGCATCCTAATATATTGTCTCCCAAATGGCCCGCTGATGTTGTCTACTATAAGTTCACCTGCACTCTTGTAAAAGTCAGACTTGTGCTGCTGTACTTGTGTAAAATACTATTATCTACAGTTGTTGTACTTAGATAGAGATAGGTAGGGGTTCTGTTCTCACTTCAGGCAATTTGGTGTGTGTCTAGACAGAAGAGCGGAAGTGTCTATCTCACAGTTGCTGCTCCACTGGCATGGATTGACAGTATTTTGATACTTGCAGATGCCTATACATCATTTTGATGCATCCTACCCAACATATTTTCTCCCACATAGCCTGCTAATGTCATCCATGATATGTTCACCTGCACCTATATAAAAGTCAGACTTATGCCATGGCACTTGCATAAATGTGTGCGTGTGTGTGTGTCTAGGCAGAAGAGTGGAAGAGTATATCACACAGTTACTGCTCCACTAGCATGGATTGACCATATTTTGATGCTTGCAGATGCCTACACATCAGTAATTTCATGCAGCCCACCCAACATCTTGTCTCCCACATGGCCTGCTGATGACATCTTCTCTAACTTCACCTGCACTCTTGTAAAAATCAGACTTGAGCTGTGGCAACTGCATAAAGTACTGGGTTCTGTAGTCTGTGCACCTAGCTAGGTAGGGTTCTATTCTCATGGCAAACAAGTGTGTGTGTGTGTGTGTGTGTGTGTGTGTGTGTGTGTGTGTGTGTGTGTGTGTGTGTGTGTGTGTGTGTGTGTGTGCAGTTGCTTGATATTACAGACAGCATTTTACACCATCATGTGGGACACTATTATATTGTCCTCAACAGACACTGCTGATGTCATCAGCTATAAAGTGTTGTGTCTGAGACAATCCAAGTCAGAATTGAGCGGTGACACTTGTATAAAGTACTGGGTTCTGTACTCTGTGCACTTATCTAAGTAGAAGTCTATTCTCACTGTAGTCAAGTGTGTGTATGTGTGTGTGTCAGCTCTTGCTTGACATTACAGAGAGCATTTTACACCAGTATGTGGGACACTGTTATTACCATATTCTTCTCAGTAGACACTGCTGATGTCATCAGCTATATCAGATTTTTGGATATGCAGTACTCCCATCAGGGCAGGGTCAGAGACAGGTCTAGAGGAAAAGTAGAATCCACCTCATCCTATACAATAAAGCGTACAGTGACATGGGTTTTAATCTAGTCACATACATCATGGCATGGTTTGTAGGCCCTGTGTTATCCAGCTGAGAAAGCCCTCTGCTGTCTCTAGCTGCTGCATTGTGTCTGGTCAGGTACATGCAAAGGAGAGCTATACACTCTATTAGCATTCTGATGAGGTTTAACTAAAGTGCTGTCATACAATCCGAAGATCTCAATATGATGGCATGACTTATGATGTGTACAACATAGGCTTTCAATACCAGTGTGGACACTTGGTAGTAAAAGTTCAGATTGCTATCTACATGTGTTCACAGGTTTCTGCATAGCAGGACTGTTGTCAATGCTGTGATTAACATGGAATTCCACTTTTCAGAAGGACAACATAGCAAACACACATTTCTGCATATATTTCCTAGAGTGTGTGCCTTTGTAACCATTCAGTTGTCTGTGTTAGCTCCTACTGTAGCATGTTTTCATCATTGGTGGACTCAATAATTGCACCCAATATACAAGAATCAGTAAACTTGGTAAGCCAAAGGCCATAAACCTTAGCCTGAACTGTATAGAAATATAGTCCAGAAAGTGAAGGGCCAAGCACAGATCCCTGGTGACAGCTCTACTGGTACAGGTTGATTCACCATATTTCACAGCATGTGTTCTGTCAGTGAGCCAATTAGTTATCCATCAACTGATGTAAGGGTTAATACCCAGCTGGGAGGGTTTCTCAATGATATCTGAGTGGGGGATTGTGTCAAAACCCTAGGTCAGATCATGATGGGCAATATTCACTGTTGTACCTTTAACCAGGCCTATCACACGGAATCAATGGGCTGAGACAACATCACAGATCACCTATGGTGTGATTCAGTACAAACACCTTCCTGATATGGTTGAATACACATTTCAACACACCCTCCACATACGCTATGTTCCCATACAAGGGTGTACATCAACCTGCATCCACCTGAGTTGGGGAGACGGCACCTGATGCATGCATGTATAGAGAAATCCTGACTCTCCTCATCTGTGAGGTAGACCAACATGTCATCATGGACCTCTTCTTCATGTACACTAATAATATTCCATCTGTGTGCAATAGACCTGTGTGAGTTGTTAATGCTATATCATGTCTGTTACATCTGCTAGATCTCCTGAAAGAGGTCATCAAGGGCATGCATGATGACATTATCATCTTGTGGAACTTGACCAGATCATGGAATTTGGCACAAATCCACACTGAGTTATTCATTCAATACTGTCATATGTGGCCACAAACAACTATATTATTAAATGTGTAGACCAGTGTATTACATATGTGGCATCTCACTATGTTGAAATGTTTGATGTGACCTACATCACAGATCCAGTGATCAGGTCCATACATCAGGGCTGTCTGCTAGGCCCTTTCCTGCCCATTAGTTAAGTGATGGACGTCACAGATGACATACACATGCTGTGTCCAAACAGCTGCCTGAAGGACTACAGGTTGTGGGCAATCATTGTCTCCAACTGTGACATTAGTATAATACAGACAGTATCAACACATATCGTAACCTGCTGCCACAGCTATGACAACAGCTGCATTGACAAGAAACATAGGGGTATTTTTCCCTAGGGCTTTTTAAATTTAAATTTTAAAAAAAACCGGTTTTTTGAAAATGTGTCCCGGGGCCCGGGGAAAAAAAAAAGGCCCAAAAAAATGGTTGGGGGTTTCCCCGGGGAAAAATATCCCAAAAAGAATCGGAAATTGAAAAAGGTGGGGGGGGGGGGGGGGGGGGGGGGGGGAGGGGGGGGGGGTGGGGGGGGGGGGGGGGGGGGGGGGGGGGGGGGGGGGGGGGGGGGGGGGGGGGGGGGGGGGGGGGGGGGGGGGGGGTGGGTGGGGGGGGGGGGGGGGGGGGGGGGGGGGGGGGAAGGGGGGGGGGGGGGGGGGGGGGGGGGGGGGGGGGGGGGGGGGGGGGGGGGGGGGGGGGGAGAGGAGGGGGGGGGGGGGGGGGGGGGGGGGGGGGAAAAAACCCCAGAAAAGCCAAATTTTCCAGGAAAAACCATTCCGTTTTAAAAAAAGGTCCCATAAAAGTCCCTGAAAGGAAAACGGCCCCGCAACTCAAAATTTTAAAATGCCCCGGGGTTCCCCTTGAAAAACCCAAAATTGTAAAAATTAAGTGAAAAAATTCCAAGGGAGGGAACCAGACAGGTAAAAAAAAATGGCCCCCAAACGTGAATGGCTATAGGGGCCAAAAAGTAATTCGCCAAAATGCACTACCCGGGTAGGGTCCTAAAACTGTCCACATAACAGCCCCCCCATGGGAAGGGGAAAGGTCCAAATTTTGGTAAAGGGGGAGGGTAGTGACTCTTCCCGGGGTGTTGTCCGAAAAAAGGGGAAAAAATCCCCCCCGGGAAAATGTGCTAAAACCTTCCCAGCCCGCAAATTTTGGAAAACCCAACCGGAGGTGTTAAATGAGGGTGTAATTGACAGCCCCATCTTCTGTCCAAAAATCCCCCAATTGTCAGGGAGGACACCCGTATCCCCGGGGCACCCAAACCCTAAAAACCCGGAAATACAACCCCCAAAGGCAAAACCAAGGGAAATTTTTTACAATAGGGGCTACTTTACCCCACTTTACAAACCAGGCCCGTTGAAAGGCGATGTAATTGCCAGCAAAGGACTGAGGAGACCCGAAAACCACGGGTTTTAACAAGGTGCCCCTGGGGAACACTTTACAATTGGCACCCCCCACACAACCCAAAGTAAGGATAATTAAACAGGTTTTCCCACCAGGAAACCAACAGGGTTAAAGGAAAGAAGGGGGAAAGGGCAACATGTTTGGTGGGGTTAAAAAAGGTGGAAAACATGCATATCCCCTTTTGGGAGTTGCGGTTTAAAAAAATTAAAGCCATTTTAACCAAAAATCTTTAATGTATTAATTTTGTCCCGATAAATCACCGGTTAAGCCCATGTAATTTGGGTAAGCCAACGACTGGTTTTAAAAATTCTAAACCCCCGGGCTAAAAAGGACACAGCCCAAAAGTTTTCATTTTTAAACATTTCCCGGGTTAAAAGAACCC